>NW_024423897.1:50162726-50232427 GCF_017311325.1 Ursus maritimus
CCCCCCCCCCCCCCCCCCCCCGCACTTCACGAGCATAGGTCACTTGGCCACTGTCCCCAGCTACTTGGTGGTAATGCCAAGTCTCTAGGCTTCTAGTCTGAGCCTCCCGTGTTGGTCTCACTTTCAAGGTTGTCAGCTCTCCCAAGCTCTCATTTTACCTTTTGGTGCACATTTAAGCAAACGCTTCTGCTATTATAGTTTTTAAAACATGTTTAAGACTTGAATTGTTTTCATCTAACTGGCAAGATCAGCATTTGATCTTGGTTGATCTGCTCCATTTTACTTTGACTTGGGCTTCTTACATTTATTGAGCTTGGGGGGATTTAGTTTATTACGGTCTGTCGGTATATATGACCTTTTAAGAGCTACGGTGTAGGTAAGGCCCGTGGCTAATTCACTATGAAACTCATTGCCCAGGACAGTGTCTGGGAGAGGGCCAGCGTTCAACAGCTGTCAGCCCAAGCATAGATATACAGAGCAAATGTGGATCTGGGACCTTTGCTTTGCATGTTTTGGTTTTCCAAAACAGGATTGATTATCCACCGCATGGATAATTAGGCGTTCAGTCTTCTATTTCTAGGAATATATTTATAGATAATCAAATTGGAACAGTGAACAAAACTTGCGTCCTGGGTTAGAAAGGCACCAATCTGAATAGGACTTGAACCAGGCCTCTTGCTCACATAATATGCCGGGTTACTGGGCTAGATTTTAGCAATTAAAAAAATAATAATAATAAAATCCAATCACTGCCTTTAAGAACTTCTCTGATGGGAAGAAAATGATATAACTAACTAATTTCGGTAAAACCTGCCAAATGCTATAGCAGAAGTATGTCCATGGTTGCTCAGAGACCGAGGTCGTGGATCCTTAGGAAGGAATTCAGACGATGCTTCATAGAGGAAGTGATGTGTGATTATGAGTCAAAGAATGTGTAGGAATATGGCAGGCAGAAAGGGGAGGAAGGGCACAGAAGCATTTGCCAAAACACAGATATTTGGAAAAACGAGGGTCATTAGGAGATGGAAGGTAGTCCCCCTCCCCTCCATGGTCCATGGTGCACCATTGCTCTGGGTCTCTTCCTGGTTCTCTGGGCGCATCTCACTCATCCTGCGCCTGCTCATCTTCCACCCAACCTTCCCTCTCAGGTCTGCAGAACTCCCTGTCTTAGATGCCCCCCACCCCCTTCCCCAAACCCCACCTGGCTGGTTTCTCCTCCAAGTTCCAGACATGTGTCCAAGTGCCCATGAACTACCATCACAGAGATGTCTCATGCATCTCAAGAATGGCATGTCCTAGAGTCGTCCTAAGTTTCTCCCAGAAGTGTATTCCTCCTCTCATGTTCTCATTCCCAGCAAGTGGACTCTCCATCCTCCCAGCTCTCAAGCCTGAGATCAAGAAGTCCTTCTTGGAACTGGAAGTCCTTCTCCTCTGTATGCTGCCCCCCCAGTCCCCATGAAGGTAGAGGTCCACACAGGAAAGTGTACCAACGTTATGTAGACAGCTCAACGGGTTTTCACAGACGTGCACACCTGTGTTGTGGCGCTCAGATCAACCCACTAGCAAACTCCCTGGGCTTGCAGGAGGCATTCGCTTCACCTCCCTGTCACTTACCACCCTCCTGGCCAGGGTCAGGGCCTTCTCTCTCTTTCTCTCACTCTCTCTTTCTCTCTCCCTCTCCCTCTCTCTCTCCCGCCTTTTCCGGGGCCTCTCAGTTCATGTCACTGCTGCCCACCCCTGCCCCCCGTCACTACCCCTCTACCCTCCCCTCTGTCTCCCCGCCTCCTGTCTGGCCTCCTTCCATGCATTCACTCCATTCCATACTCCACACAAAGTGATTCTTTAAAACCTTGAATCTGATCACGGCTCTCTGCTGCGTAAAAACGGCCTCATGACTTTGGTTCTGCCTGTGAACGCGTGTCAAAACTTTTAACATGTCCTACGAGGCCCCCTATCAGTGCTTTGGGTTCTTTTTCTCTTTTTCATTTTCATCGTTTTGCTTGTTTTGTTTTGTTCTGTTCCAGCAGTATAAGCTCATTGGAGTTCATCGAGATGAACATGTGTTCCCTGCAGGCCGTGTTTGTGTTTGCAGTCATGTTGGCGCCAAGGGTTAGGACTCTAATTGCCACGGGCTAATGAGAAAAATGTAGGACTGGATACGTGAGTGACGTATGCTGTAAGCGAAGGTAAAAGAACATCGTAATTGCCGTGGGAGTTCTGTTTTACAGCGGCGAGAAAGGAATGAGGTGGATAAATGAGTCACCACCCTGCCCGTGGCGGGACGGCCGCTCCCGGCCGCACACAAGGACTGGGCCCCTCCCAGTGCAAAGAGCTCTTTAGTTGCAGCAAAGTGACATTAGCCAGTGGGTTAAAATTAGCCCCGTTAATTTGGATCTGGGAGGTGTTATGTTTTCTTCTTAAATTTGGCTTTATAGTTCTGTGATGAGGATTCGCAAGGACATACGGACGTAGTTCTAGAGATAGCACTCTCCAATGTGTGAGCTCTGTCGTATTCTCCATGTTACCAAGCACGTAACGCAGCTCTGACACAGTCTACCCGGAGATGACGTCAGATCCCACAGGTGAAGGGCTCCGTCCTACAAGACTGCCCCGTCCACGTCCCCCCCAACTTCAGATGCCAACCACAAGTCCAAGTTGTCACCTGTGCTTCTGATGGATGAGCCGTAGATTGGAGGTTCCAACCGACACCTCCCCACACACACACAGACTTTGATGAATTTGCTAGAGCTGCTCACAGAACTCAGGAAACCAGTTTACTTACTAGATTACTGGTTTATTACAGAAGGGTATAACTCAGGAAGAGCTGGAGACGTATAGGGCAAGGTATGGGGAAGGGCCCGCAGCTTCCCTCCATGTGTTCACCAGCCTGGAAGCTTCCTGAACAACACCTTCCACCCCGTCCTCTTGGGTTTCTATGTGGGTTTCATTACATAGGCATGATTGATTAAATCATTGACTCCAGCCTCTCTCCCCTCCCCAAAGGTCAGTGTGGGGGGAAGGAATCAAAAGTCCCAACCTTCGAATTCTGTGATTAGTTCCCCTGGCAAGCAGCCCCCCATAGGGTCCTTCCAAAAGTCACCTCATTAACCTAACAAATGATGTCTTTAGGAAATAATGAGGGTGTTAGGAGCTCTGTGTCAGAAAGGAAGATGAAGACCCAATATATATTTCTTATTACAAATAATATCACACACCTATAACATGTATATTACATGTTACATCTATCGTTATGATGATGGGTAACTTGGAAATGTCAGGGGGTGTGGTTCATGATCTTCCTCGCCACCCCACTCCCCTACTTAAAAGAACTAGTTCCGGGGCACCTGGGTGGTTCAGTCAGTTAAGCCACCAACTCTTGATTTCATCTCAGTCATGATCTCAGGGTTGTGAGATCGAGCCCTGCGTCAAGCTCTGAGCTCAGCTCGGAGTCAGCCCTGTTCCTCTCCCTCTGCCCCTCCCACTCGTGCACGTGCTCTTTCTCTCAAGTAAATAATAAATCTTATAAATAAATAAAAGAACCAGTCCCATACCTGACTAGAGAACAGTGGCCTCTCAGTGGGATCCCAGCATCGTCCCTTCATTTCCCTGGACTTCAGCCATGCAAGCCGCTTTTCCTTCCTCCAAGGCACGGAGCGGTGTCGTCCGGCTGTCTCCCTGCTGTCGCCCTCCTCTCCCTTCAGTTTTCACCCGGTTACCTCCTGGGCATGTTTTCACACTTTGGTCTAAATGTCAGCCCCTTCCATCCCCTCCCCAAGAAAAGGTCTTTACTGAACCTTTACCCTCCATCTAAATCATAAGTTCTCTTATCCCTCTGGATACCTGTGACTTTGAGATCCTTGGGCTTCTAGATCATAGACAGACTGTCTGTGCCATTTTACACATCAGTGCTTTTCCAGCCCTTAGTGCGGCCTGACGCGTAGTAGGCTCAAAATTGTCTAAGGAGGGAAGGAGCATCTGCAGACATGCTCTTTCTCCATTGCTTCAAAGATTACATTGGTTTGATCTTCATTAAATGGTTTTCATGGGGAACATTAAAGTTGCAGGCAGAGGTGGGAGGGGGAGGGGAAGAGGAGGGTTACATAAAAGTATAAGGCCTGCAGAGAGTCCTGTTACCTTGACATCTGGCATATTTCTGGGTTTTAACAATGTGTGAGTTATTTAATCATCTTTATTCTTTGCCTTGTTCACGTGACACTTCCACGGCCCCATAGTATAATAGTCACCACTTCTCACCTCCTGGAGCAGTCCTACCTGCATCGTGTGGAAACTGCTTTTAAGAGTAGTGGTTCCCAACCTGGCTTCATAGTAGAATCCTCTGGATTCAATTCTACCCCTACAGGTTCAGATTAGAGTTACATTAGGTGATTCCACTGTGCGGCCAAGTTTGAGAACTGCTGCAGAGCACTGTTCAAATCTGCATTTTATTTTTGTTGCAAGTTTTAATTCTGTATCAAAAAAGATGTATTTAGAGACTATGCTTGGGGCGCCTGGGTGGCTCAGTCAGTTAAGCATCTGCCTCCTCCTGTCATGATCCTGGGATCCTGGCATGGGCCCCACATTGGGCACCCTGCTCAGTGGGGAGCCTGCTTCTCCCGCTGCCCCCTGCTTGTGCGCCCTCTCTCTTTCTCCCTCTCCCTATCTCTCTCTCTCTCTCAAATAAATAAAATCTTTTAAGAAATGTAATCAACAATGAGGATGGGAACCAACTAAATAGCCAAAAATAATATAGTGAAATCTCAATTTAAGTTGATCATGGATTCGAGCTTGGTACCACCTTTGTTGATTTAAAAATCAAAGATAAACTATAACAACATGTCACAAGTAACCCATAATCTCACAGTAAACAGCAAACTAATCCTGTTTTCGAGTTCTAGAAATTTTTAAAAATAAGAATTAAATAGGGGCGCCTGGGTGGCTCAGTCAGTTAAGCGTCTGACTCAGGTCAGGTCATGATCTCAGAGTCCTGGGATCAAGCCCCATGTGGGGCTCCCTGCTCAGCGGAGAGTCTGCCTCTCCCTCCCTCTCTGCCGCTCCCCCTGCTCGTGTGCATGGGAGCACTCTCTCCTCTCTCTCTCTCTCTGTTAAATAAATAAACAAAATCTTAAAACAAAAAGATGCTTGAAGACGGTATGATACAGTGAGGAAAAAACGTGGCAGCAGATTGCTGTAGATTGAGATCCTAGGCTGGTTAATGGCAATGAGGTCCCAGATTTTCTCCTTCTTGACCAGGTCTTGCTGGTATGGAGTCTAAGCGGTATACGCTCTATGATTATGTCTTCGCCATGTTCCATTCATGAAGGTAGGCTAATTGCTGTAACAAACAGCCCCCCCGAATCTCAGGGGCACAACACAGGAATGCTTCTTGCTGGTGTTACAGCCCCACAGGGGAAGGCGAGAGACTTGACTCTAATCCACGTGTTTTGTTTAGTGCGGGGCCGGCCCAGAGGGCGCCCAGATGGCAGGCTTGGAAGATAGACCCAGCGAACCATGAGGAAGGGGATTTTTGCCCACCAGACGTGGAAGTGGCCTGTATCTATCCCTCTCGCTCCATTGTTCAACTTCCCTTTGTTCAGTTGGCCACGTTCAGTCCCTGGTATCCGCTGATTGCTGGCCTTACTGAAAGAGAGGTTCACAGGTTTTCCACTTCCTTGCCCTGGAGGATAAAGAAGTGGGTTTGGGGAACATGTAACCTTATCTCTGCTTCTCATGTTTTAACTAGAGAATTTAGCCCTTTAGTTCTGTTTGTTTTAACATAATTGAATCAACATCAGCTAGAGAGATGTGTAAATTTTTTTAAATACAGAGAATTACTTAAATCCTTCTTGCAGTTTTTTCTGAGTTTATGTTACGCACTTAATGCATCCTTGCTGAATGACCTCTGTGCCCCAGACACTGGTCTAGGGAGGCGCTGGTGATGTGAAGACGCGTGCTAAGCCCTGTACTGGAAAGATTCTGGTTGCTGATAACAGAAAACCCAACCAAAGTTGTCCTAGCTCAGATAACACGGGACAGGGCGGTTTTAGGCCTGTGGACTCACGCATTCCTGCTAGACAGACCTCTGATTTTCTTGACTTTTGCTTTATTATCTCAAGATCTGTGTGGTTGTCTGCAACAAGGAGGATGTTTCTGCCTGCTGCCTCTTGTGTGTCCGGAAAGCTCCCCAGGACCCCTTAGTTTGCTTGATGTGAAATCTCTTGGGCTGCAGTCCTCACACCTGCCCATGGCCAACCTGTCACTTGCAGAGGGAATGGAATGACTGAGATTGGCCTAGCCCGGGGCAGATTCCCCGTGGGCCTGTGGCACCCAGCTGGACATGGCTGGTGTCATCTCTTGGTCCTTTCCTGCCTTTGTTACATGTAGTGTATCATTTACCATGTTTTCAGCAAATTCCTCTTTCATAACTTCCTAGATGGTGACTTTCAACAAGGGCAGCCGTTTTAGGGCTAAGTGGAGCCCATCTGTGTATCTTGCCCATTGAGCAATTATTAAGGTGCTACCTTGATCTATCATTGGCATTGCTGTTCTGTTACTTACACCTTTTTTTTAAAGACTTATTTAGAGAGAGAGTGCACGCTTGAGCAGGGGGAGGGGCGGAGGGAGAGGGACAGAGAGAATCTCTGGCAGACTCTGCACTGAGCGTGGAGCCTGATCTGAGGCTCACTCTCATGACCTTGACATCATGACCTGAGCCGAAATCAAGAGTCGGGCTCTTCACTGACTGAGCCACTCAGGTGCCCCTGTTATTTACACCTTTAGTTTTCTTTTAAGTTCCCTGTCTTTTACTACTTCCGTTCTCCCCACGGTACCAAGCATGGTATCTGACACAAAATTGAGTTTCTCTTTCCAACTCTGTGATCTCCGTGCCTTCTTGCCCATGTCCAGTGTGGCTGTGCTCGTCTAGCACCAGACAACACTTGCTCTCCTGGGGGCCCGCATGCTCTTTCCAGAACGTGACCTCCAGAGCCGTGTGCTTCACAGGCCACCCGAGAAGCTCAGGCTTTGCCTTCCATCTCCTGCGGCTGCCTCTGAGCCATCAAACCCCATCCTCTCAGGGGTCCTTCTCCACCCCCTCCGATCTCAGCAGGGAGGGCCTACCCGGAATCCTGCCCCCTAGTGGTCTTCCCAAGCTCATCTGGCTCTCGTGCCCGAGTCCTTCCCTTTCCCTTTGTCAGGGCTCACATTGGCCGGGCTGTTCAGGTGCAACTTGAACCTGGTGTACTTCTCTCGCTGGCCTCCCCTCCCCCTGCATGGCTTTGTTCACTTTCCCTCAGTTCTCAGTGAAGCGTGATCTCTGCAGGATGTCGGCCTCAGACCTGGTGTTACATTCCGGACGTGGACGCTTGGCCACTGCCTACCTCTGAGGATTAGTACGGAATGAAATGACTCTGTGTGGGTCGAGTACCTGTGGGGTCATTTCCTTGTCCCCTCAATCATATTTACGCATAAATGCATTTTCAAGCCCATTTGCCTGCTTTCAGTCTCCCAGGACGGTGCTGTTAATGTGCTCGTTCATTTACCAAGTGTTTACCAAGTGCGTCTGAACAGCGGGGCCCCGTGGCGAGGTCTGGGTACTCCAGCGAGCAGGACAAAAATCCCTGCTCTCGTGGGGCTTGCCCTCGCATGGAAGGCACGCCCGTCCCATCCTCTCACCTTAACTTAGCGGAGGTGGTCCTGTTGACCTCTGACCTCAGAGAGGCTTTCATAAGACCAGAGAGGGTGTAGCCAGAAGGAGAACGTGCTTTAACTTGACTCGAGGGACAGGCATTTCAACCTGTTCTCCCACCTTTTAACAGTTCTGTGGATGAATTGGAGTGATGTTGGTCTAACTGGGTTTTGTTTCTTTTCTTTCCTTTTTTTTCCTTTTAATTTTTTTTTCCAAGATTTTTTAGGGGCGCCTGGGTGGCTCAGTCGTTAAGCGTCTGCCTTCGGCTCAGGACATGATCCAGGGTCCTGGGATCAAGACCCGAGTCAGGTTCCCTGCTCAACGGGGAGCCTGCTTCTCCCTCTCCAGCTCCCCCTGCTTGTGTTCCCTCTCTCGCTGTCTCTCTCTGTCAAATAAATAAGATTTCATTTATTTATTTGACAGAGAGAGCACAAGCAGGAGGAATGGCAGAGGCAGAGGGAGAAACAGGCTCCCCGCTGAGCAGGGAGCCCGATTCAGGACTCGATCCTGGGACACCGAGACCATGACCCGAGCCAAAGGCAGATGCTTAACCGACTGAGCCACCCAGGTGACCCTCTTTTTTTTTTGAACAAGCTTGTGCATTTTGTTTTTCAGCGGTGAAAGTGGGGCAGGTAAAACCGAAAGCACCAAATTGATCCTCAAGTTTTTATCAGTCATCAGTCAACAGTCCTTGGAATTGTCCTTGAAGGAGAAGACATCCTGTGTTGAACAAGCTATTCTGGAAAGCAGGTATTTCTTTATCATGCTCCTTATTTCTGACGAATGGGATCTACTGTCCTCCCTGCGCAGCTCATTAAGGACGAGTTATAATTAGTTGGTCTATTTTCTCTTTTACAATTCCTCAAGGAAAAGTCCCGACATGGACATAGCAATTTCTAACAACCTGAGTGACCATTCCTGATCCCCCTGACTCCCCACCCCCCAACCCCATTCTCCTACTGGGCCAAGTTTGAGTTGGCGAGTGAGTGATTCTGAGGAATATTCTGCAGCCACCTCTTACCAGCAAGCCCTTGACTCACTTTTTGGAGGCCTCGTTATGAGCAGAAAGTTCAGCCTCTGGCCACTGTGTAACAGAGGACTTAGCACAGGGATGAGGGAGCCTATCCTGGGCTTCCAGCCCTTTGGAAGCACCATGTGGGCAAGATGGCGTTTTTATAGCCTCTCACGTGGCGGAAGATCAGTGATACTTCTGATGGCAGTGAGCCTGTGAACTTTGAGAGAGGGCTGTGTGGGGAGGTATCATCTGAATTTTGATTTTGAGTGTGTATTTGCCCGATGTCTGATTTGTGCCTTGTAACATTTTAGAGCCAATAAGGACTTTATAGATCTTGTTATTTCAAATTTAGTCCAGAAGTCCGCAAACTACAGCCAGATGCCCGTAACCTGTAGCATTCATACACTTTTTTCAATGGTCATGAAATATATATAACATAAAATTTATAATTTTAAACACTTTTTCAGTGTATGGCTTCGTGGCATTAAGTACATTCACACTGCTGTGCAACCATTAAAAACCATCCATCTGCAGAACTTTGTCATCTTCCTGCAGCCTGTTTTTGTTAATAAAGTTTTATCAGAACACAGAGACACTCATTTGTTTATATATTGTTTACAGCTTGCTTTTAAGCTACAGTGGCAGAGCTGAGTGTTTGTAACCGAGAACACATGGCCCACCAAGCCTAAAATATCTATTATCTGGGTCTTTACAGAAAAGTTTGCCCTGCCTTGATCTAGTCTGACCCCATTTTACAGTTGGGGTAAATAAATGAGTTGCCCCAGGACAGACCACAAACAGGTGAAATGCCCAGGACTGGGACTTTTTCGGTTGCTGAAATTTAAGTGGGGTCTTTTTCTGTGCCATCCCTGGCCTGTGTGTATAAACCCAGGTTGGTTTGCACAAGGACAAGCCATTGTGGTCGCATGAACTTTGTAGCATCCCGTGGCTGCACACTGAGCTCTAAGAGCTCTCATTCAAAATAGATACACGTTATTAACCCACTTCAGCAAGTGCTTGGAAGATCTGGCTCTTCTGTAAATAAATGTAGTCACCATAGGTCCTTTTGATTTCAGATTTTTCTTGCAATTGTATATTTTGACATTTGTGAGGAACGCTCTTGCTGTTTTTAGATCTCCCCTAATTAACACTCACTGCTGTCCTCACTTTTTTTTTAATAAAAATTTTTTTTTATTGATGTATAATGACATACAATGTCCTGTCAGTTTCAGGTGTATGTCATAGGGATGAGCTATTTCTGCACATTGTGAAATGATCCCCACGAGAAGTCTGGTGACCATCTGTCACCGTACATAGTGATTCCAATGTTATTGATATAGCTCCTCTGCTGAAATTGACATCTCATGACTGATGTATTTTATAACTGGAGGTTGTCCTCACGTCTTTCACAGCCCCATCATGGAAGCTTTCGGCAATGCCAAGACCGTGTACAACAACAACTCCAGTCGCTTTGGGAAGTTCGTTCAGCTGAACATCTGCCAGAAGGGAAATATTCAGGGCGGGAGAATTGTAGATTGTATCCTGTTTCATTTCAGTCTTGTCTTTAGTATTTGACTCTATAAGTACAAACTGCTCTTGGTAATCGTAAGGACAGATAAGGTGAAACATTTCAGTGTTTGCTTAAAATTACTATGTTTGACCTATTAACTATTCTAGGAGATAACTGTTTTTCTTTTGGAAAATTCTGTTATGTTAGTAATCTGGAAAATTGGATTCGTCATCAAGCGTCAAGTGTTTGTTGTTTGAGATCAGTTCTGTCAAATAGTTTGGCACCTCCTAGGACACCATGTGTCCTGTTTGAAGTCTATGCTTTGCTGGCTCATCTCTTGGCACTGGAAGTCTCAGTGTCAAAGGAATAGGAATTTGCAATTATTCGGATGACAAAGAGTAGAAAATTAAAGCCTAATTGAGCATGTCATATCCTGGTTTTGCTCCTTGACTGGCCATTGCTTTTCACATGAAGATTTATTAGAAAAAGTAAGTAAACATGATTTACTTCACATTTCCTTCTATAATAATAATTTTTGGCAATTATTGATTTTTGTTCATTAAATGGAGGAAACATCTCTGAGATGAAATCTGATTTATCCCCACAGAACCGAGTAGTAAGGCAAAACCCTGGGGAGAGGAATTATCACATATTCTATGCACTGCTGGCAGGGCTAGAACATGAACAGAGAGGTAAGTGAATGGGAGACCAGCAGAGAAATATGGGTTAGCAACTTGTTTCTCTAGAAAAGCCATCAGTAAGACCTCTGTTTGGGTTTTGTTGGTATTCCATCAATTGAAACGAAATGTATGAGAATAATGAAAGACGCTGAGTCCATTTTAGAGCCAAATAATGTAGAGAGAAAATCATCAGTAGAGAAATGTGACATTTTTTGTTTTTGGGATCTGGGTACTTTTCTAATTTAATGGGATAGTTATAAGAAAAAATGTATGATGCATATTGTAACTGGTTTATAAAGCTAATTTCTAAACATTTGATTTTTAAGGGAAAATAAAACAGGATCCTTATCAGTTCGTTTTTTAAGAACATTTTCTGTCATGCCATCTAGTTTCATTAAATCCTTTATTTTTATTTTTACTTATTGATTTTTTTTTTAAGAGAGCATAGTCAAGACTTGGACGCTTAACTGGCTTAGCCACCCAGGCACCCCTAATTAAATCCTTTTTATTTTCTCTAAATGACGATTAAGAGAGAACTTTTTTTTATATTAATAGGGGACTGTGATTTATATACTTTATTATTTTTTTAAAAGTACAAACTCTTTTGGATTCTGTCTTATCCTTGCCTGTCCAATACTGATTTTAATGTTTTTCTTTATTTTTATAGAAGAATTTTATTTATCTGTGCCAGAAAACTACCACTACTTGAGTCAATCTGGATGTGTAGAAGACAAGACAATCAGTGACCAGGAATCCTTCAGGGAAGTGATTGTAAGTTACTTTCTTATTTTCCCTTTATTAAGAGTGATAACCCCCTAAAAAAAATTTTAAAAAGTGACATTTCAGTTCCTGTTTCAAAAAGATGTTTTTAATGAAAATAGAAGTAATTACATTTGCATCGCTGTAGGAGACTAGGTACTCTCTTCTTGTTCCAAGTCATGATAAATAATGTTCCAGACTGGAAGAGAATCCTCTTTCTTTAGAAGGTAGATAAATATTTGTGGCATTCAGGATGTGGGGGGGGATTGACTTGGGACAGTGTATGTATTAAAAAATATATATATCACAGGCTTGGCACTGGAACATGCCAGTCTTTCTTTTTTGAGCTCATTATTTATTTTTATTTTTTTATAACAGTTTCTACAGCTAAATATCTGTCAACCTTTAGGCCAGGTGACTGTTAGGATCTTGTCTGGTTCTCCTCGCCTGATTCTGAGAACCGATTCTGACCACAAGAACGGTAGTCACCTTACAACTCGGAGGTGTGGATACATGTGTCACTTATGGTTTTCTGGTATCACATGGACTTTGTTATAAGGTGACAACATTTAGGAAGCCTGGTCATCGAGCTTTATTAATAGCCCCACCCAATTGCAAATGGCCCGTAGATTTCTGCCAGTGCGGTCTCCGTTCCTTCGCCAGAGTCATTACTACGACAGTTGGATAAGTGGACCTAGGGTTCATTCATCGTAAATGCAGCTCACATTGAGCTCTTGTTACATGGACTCAAATGGGCCATCTCTCTCATTGCTCTTAACAACCCTGTGAGGGTAGGAACGCAGGCTGTCTACACTCTACGACTCAGGGAGGTTGGTGTCCAGCCTAACCACACACAGTACCAGATAGAGCCGGTGTGGAGAGTCTAACTCCAAATCCCAGACTAATCCACAAGTCAGGTGGGTCGTCCCTGCTTCTAGTACACCCCAGGTTGGTTGGTCAGGTTCTTGTCTTTATAGTTGTCAACAGTTCTCTATTCAGTAGCCCCATTTATTCTTCTAGATTGTTCATAAAAATGCCTTGTGGAATGAAATCAGGTTTTTTTTTTAAGTGGATATATATTATACATCATTTTTCCACATTTTAAATTGAAATTAAGAACAGGTTTGGCTATAATATGATCCTCTTCCCCTCTGTGTCCCTTTTATTCTGTCATTTATAATGCAGAGGGGTTTCTCTTGCCAAATGCCTTCCTTGAAACTGTTAACAAGAAAGCCCGCTGTGACAACACCTTTTGCTGTGTGCCCTGGACAGCATGACTGAGAGTTGGATTTTATGAAATGTTTAAATATTTTAAATTTTCTTTCCCAATCTTATTTTGCTCCTGTAGTTCTATCACTACTCAGACTTTCTCTCAATTTGTTTAGTATTGTCTTTACTGTGTATTAGAATAAATATGAAAACTCATCTTTGATGAAAAGGGCAAAGAAGGACAGGATTTTTTTTTCCCTTTTTTTTTTTCTTTTTCTTTCTTGAAGCTGGTGATCAGTGCTTTGTGACAGAAGCACGTTGTTTGTGGCAGGAGACAGACTCCTAATTGTCCAAGAAGCAGCAGGTCTCCTACTGATTAGCTCGCTGGCCACTAGGGTGCACTGGGCATCGGGTCCTCCCCTTGTCCTGAGAGCCCCGGAGAAGTTCTGTGCTGCGTTTCCTCTGCTCTCCTCTTGGACCTTCTTTTTCTGATTCAGAATTGTTTGTGCCTTTTGCTAGCCTACAGGTAGACCTTTGGGGCTCGCCCTGCTTTTCATTGATTGCTAGCTTTCATTATTGAATTGAAAGAGTAGGTTTTGGCATTTAAAATCTAATCTTATGTTGAAAAGGTATCATCGAGAAAGGAAGAAAATTTGTACATGACATTGATATAGATGTAGACAAGGTTACAAGTATTCCATCTGTATATTCTTAAATATTTACTTTGGGATTACTTTTTAGTGTCGGCCTATTAGGAATGGCAGTGAAAACCTAGCTGCTATGTATTAAAATCAGGAACATGTAGTTTTTATTATTATTTAACCTTCTGAAAGTTCTAAGCAATACGGTCAGAAAAGAAAACAAAAGTGCACCTTTTTAGAAAGGAGGAAAAATACTCTTTTCTAAAAAAGTAAGATTTTTTCCCTTCATTTTTTTTTTCTCCCTTTACTTGAATCTGCAAGAACCATAAATTGGGGAATGGCTTAAATAATTTGTTATAGCCATAAGATTAGGTCCATTACAGCAAGCAAAACATATGCTCAAATATATTTAATTATATGGAAAAACTTGCTTATTTTATATTTGAGGAAGATAAGCTGCAACACTTGATAATCCTTTTATTTAAAAAAGCATTTTATGTATAATTGAGGATATATGATAATTGATACAGTAATTTTATGCAGAAAAAAGGCTGGGACAAAAAAATATACCAAAAATGTTATCTCATGAGGCAGAATTCTAGGATTTTATCATTCTGTGTTATGTATTTACAGTGAATATATCAGCTTTAATGATTATATAGTTAGAATTACATTCCTAAAATCATAATTTCTACGATCGTAAGTATCCTGTCAATACCAGCCCGCCCGTTATTCTACCTTACTCTGTAACCAGGAGTGACAGGAATGGTGAGAAAGAGACACTGAACTCTTCAGGCTGAAGTCGGTTTTATATATTCAACGTGTTTGAGCACCTGCTGTGTGCCAGGCACTGTTCTAGGCACCAAGGAGGCTGCAGTAAATGGGCCACATATAATTCCGGTATCCTGCTAAAGAAGGAAAAAAGACTGAATCATACTGTACAGCTGCTTTAAATGTAACTTTTCTCTCAGTATTTTCCTCCAAAATCAAATACCACTTAAATTTTGATCTTCATATTTCAGTTTCATAAAGCTGCTTTCCCCGGAGGTTTTGGGATCAAAGGAAGGGAAGGGACCACATTCCATTAAAGCTGAAGGACATTTGTTTGCAGAATATGTTGAAAGGTTCATAGAAATTATTTCTGTGAATTATGTATGCAAATGTCATTTCATACATTTCATACATGTGTTCATTTTTAGCTGCTAAAAAGTGATTCTTTTTATCAACTTCAATGTCAGTATACCCCTGTATACTTCTTTTAAGAATTTTGCTTATTTTATTGAGAATTTGCTTTATGTATTTTTAGAGTTCATCATTGCTACCACTTGACATTAATATAAATAAGTGCCCGTAAAATACCCTGGACAGCTTTAGGGGACCTGATTTTTCCTGGTACAGACTCCGTGAATGTATGCTGAATTTTATAGCCATGTTTTTATGCAGCCTTTCAAGTTGCCCTAGAAATTTCAAGTCAATAGAAACGACTAATTTATCTGCATTTGACCCACCAGAACGGTAGCTGATAAAATGTGTGTGAAGTAACAGGAGTCTTTGGGTGATAATCTTTTCAGATTCTCTTACTCCACAGATGTTGAATGTTTATAGCGTGCCTGGCTGTGGACCAGGACTGGGGGTTTCTGAACCGTATCGGCCTTACTGGGTATATCCCTGGGTTTTTAATGGTGTGCGTCCATGTATATGTATGCATAAATTCATTCCACATGAGTCAGTTTTTATTAAGACTTAAAGGGCTGACTTTAAACCTCAATTTTGCCAAGCATGGAAACATCAATCTCTTTCAGTGGTGAAGAACTTGGGAGCATAAGCAAATTTTATATTATAAAATAACAATATTGTGTAGTATCACATTACATAATAGATTATTATCAAATTGCTTACTTGCGATTTACTATGCCCTGAATAGCCTCCTCTTCCACTGTTTCAGTGACACTATTCAGGATTCATCTATGGTCCCTTTGCCTTGAATGGCACCTCTACACCTCGTGGCCAACTGCCTGAGCCCCTAAGCGGACATACCTTTTGGCAGTAAAGCACCTGAAATTTGCCCCTCTTTTCTATTAATTTCTATCGCGATGAGCCTGGCTTCCTTTGGTCCTTCACAGTTGGGACCAGATCACATATTTGTCATCTCCCTCCTTCTCCCCACCCACCCCCACTTTCCCAAAAACCTTTTTTTTTTCCTAATGTGCCTAATATGGACTTTATTGAAAACATTTTAATTTTGTGCCAGTTTTATTATAACTAAATTGCTATTTAGTGCTTCTGAACTATACTGAGAATTTCCCAGCATGTTTTTAAGTCTTGGAGCCATATCGTTGAGAAAATAAGATAATGATAACAAGCTTTAAAGTGGCTACTCTTGCCAAAGGGGGGTGGAGATTGTAACTGGAGAGATTGTAAACAGGACAGTAGGGCACAATAATTACAGGCTCTTGCTGGTGGTTCCAGCACGCATGCCCACGCTGCTGGCGACGGGGCAGCCATTAAATTACCCCGCGGTATGATTAATGCAATTACTACTCATCACCACGCTCCTAATTCACTTAGAATTAGATTGAAAGTAGTCAAATTTATTAACACAGTAAGCACACTTCGTTTGCTTTCTATCTCCGTATATGACTTCGGTATGGATTTAAAAACTCAGGTAAGAATATTGTCATCGGGCATCTCTCGATATTTTTCATTTGATTGCTTCACGTTTTCTGCTACTGCAAACTTATTATTATTTTTTGTCTTATTTCCATTTAGTGTTATATAATGTCCAGATAGTTGACTTAAACAGTGAAGACTTTCATTTCTGTGATCATTCTATGATCTAAGAATTTTTGTAAGTTAGTGTTGAATATGTCTTATAGGAGGAAAACGTCAATCAGAGGGAAAGTATTAACTTCTGCACAGAGTAGGTGCTTTATAATTATTTCGCTGTTTGGTTTGGTCCTCACTGCTATTTTAAGAGTCTTGAGAATAAGAAATTATCCTGTGTTTCTTAACTATCTTTCTTTACTTTTAACTTTTAGAGTACGTAAATCTGAATAATTATTTTTCCATTTTTTTAATTGGTAAGCACTCAACTAATCTTATTCTTTGTGTCAGTTTCTGTTTGCACCCATGAAATGAGTCTTCTCACCCCCCATTAAATAATTCATGGTGTTTTTATTCGTAATCAGATTTATTGAAAGGCAGTGGACATAATAGAATGCCACCATTTAAAGTATACGTTTTAATGGATTTTGAATTTACTCATGCATGTACCCACGACCACAATCAAAATGAAGTGATTCTATACTCCAAATGTTCCTTTGGCCCTTCCCAGCCACCCTACTCCTAGGAAACCATTGATCTGTTTTCAGGCACAAATCAGTAGAGTTGTCTCTCCTAGAGGTTCTTGTAAGTGAAACCACACAAAGCGTATCCTCCTATCTACCTCCTTCGACTCGTCTGCATCATACAGAACACAGGTCGTTCCTTTTTCTAGTGAATGCTCTTCCCTTGAATCAGCAGCAATTTGTTTATCCATTCACCGCTAATATTGTAAAATGTTGTACTGTTATTGTAAAAATATTGTCAAAACATTAAAAGACGTGATGGAACATAATGTTTGTGAGTTTACCAACACTAACATTGCAACTGTTTTCAACACAGTGTATTTACTTCCCAGGCTGGTTTTCTTTATGGGGCACCTGGCTGGCTCATTTGGTAGATAACCCGATTGTTGATCTTCAGTTGTAAGTTCGAGTCCCACATTGAGTGTAGAGATTACTTTAAGAAAAAAAAAAAAGAGTTACAAAAATATAATTTTTAAAAAATTTATTGATAATGTGGTTTTATGTTTTTTAAGTTAATTTTTACACCCACCATGGAGCTTGAACTCATGACCCCAAGATGAAGAATCCCATGCTTTAGCGATCAGCCAGGCACCCCAGAAAGACATAATTTTAAACTTTTTATAGAAAGCTATCATAAATCATGTTTCTGGATGATCATAATTTCCTTTAAAAAGTATACACTATTCTAAACTATTGGACTGTTCTCAACTATTGCTGGTACATATACGACCAGCACGATACTGTCATATAATCTTGTTTTCCAAAAAGATTATAGTAACTTACAGCACCAATGACCAGTGCATCAGCGTCCCAGTTCCACCAATTTTAGGTTTATCATTCACAAGTGTTTTGCTACTTAATAGAAGCGATCTCAGATTTTCTTTGATTTGTACATGTTTGATTTCTAGGAAGGACTTGCATATGCTCCTATAAGAAATGCCTATTTTATTTCTGTTGTTCATGTACCTTTTATTATGGCCTAGCTATTGCTCCTTCACTTACAATTTTTAAATTGTTTTCCTGCTTATTGTATTTGCCCTTTGTTTCAACTTTGTTTTTTCCTTGTAAAGAAGCTAAATGTTTCACATGTTAAATCTCCAGTTGTTTCCTTTTACAATTTCTACTGCTTCAAAGTGGTGCATGGTTTCCTTCCTAATCCCCTAAAGTGATTGTCATTGTTAACGATTATTACACTGTGCGTCCACATGCTCTTGGTAGGTCATTTTCATCGGTATTACCAATAATACCTCGGTTGGGGGAAAGGGGTGCTTTTCTCTTGACAAGAATATGGCTTCTAAATCATAACACAGGGGCACCTGGGTTGGTTAAGCATTAAGCGTCCGACTCTTGATTTCAGCTCAGGTCATGACCTCAGGGTCCTGAGATCCAGCCCCGTGTCCATGCCTAGCACAGACCCTGCTAAAGATTCTCTTTCCTGCTCGCCCCTGCCCCTACCCCCCCGCCCATCTCTGAAACCAATCCGTCAATCAATCACAATAGAAAATGAGATCTTCGATGTGATTCAGACCATACCTGGCTTCAGGTGTTTAGGTACTTGTATTTGGGAACGAACCTCTTCTCCTCTAGGGGCCTGTTTATTTTTATTCTTCCCCAAACAGCATTATGTTAACTTCCACTTCCTATGGAGGGGCCAAGACAAGGTCTTTAAGAACTCTTTGGAGAAATTGAAAAGAGATGTGATGAATGTCTAGAGAAGACTGATCTGAATCCATTCATCTATTCCATCAGTTTCTATTATAAAAGGAGCAGAGATACTCCTATCTACAGAGTTCCTAGTAGAGAACTGTATTCCTCTGACTTGGGTCCCTGCTGCGTTTCGCCATTAGGGAAAGGCCCCGAAATTTACACTGGAACAGTCCCTTGAAGCCTTCCCCTTCCCCACTGACTATGTGCAAGAAAATAAATGTCCCATTATGCTTCAGTATCTACAGCAAAAGCATTTATCAGCGTCATCACTGTGACTCTTAGGGAATTCTGTGGCGTCACTGGCACTGATGAGGCCCGTATCTCGTTTGATGTCATCGACTGGGTGCTCTTTCCACATTCTACACTTCTTCCTTAATGTCATATTTTTTTGTGCGAGAGCCTTATCATCTAAAAGTGAGGGGTCATGAGTCTGTTTCTTGTTTTCTTGCCTTTAGAACAAGACCTAACAATTTTACTGAGTAATGGGTTCTTCGTTTTCTTTAATATGGAAGAAAAACAACAAAAACTTAAATATGTTGATTTTCTTTCAGACGGCAATGGAGGTGATGCAGTTCAGCAGGGAGGAAGTTCGGGAGGTTCTGAGGCTGCTCGCTGGGGTATTACATCTTGGCAATATAGAATTTATCACTGCTGGTGGGGCCCAAGTGTCCTTCAAAACGGGTAAGATGCCCCCTCCCTAGCTCCCTCCCCCTTGGGTTTTTCCTCATAGGGAGCGTAGACCGAAAATATTTACTCTCTGGCCTTTTACAGAACGAGCTTTCTGACCCTGGACAGAGACCCACGGAACTTTGTATCTGATGGGAACTGTCAGCTCTGAAAGGGTCCAACGTATGAGGGGTGATTACTGCAGGGGATGGTGGCTGTGTTCTCATTCTTAGCAAGACCAGAGGAAAACGGACCCAGTAAAGAAAGATGAGCAACAGGATTAGACGCAGACAAATGTCAGGGGCCAGGGGCGCGGTGACGTAATGTCCTGGGGAAGCCCGTTCGTTCTCAAGCGGAAATGCTGCCCACAGGCTGCTCCTTGAGTTATTTATCCCCCAACACCGGTGACTTCTTATCCGTAAAGTGCCTCGGTGATGTGTTGTGAAGACGAAAAATTCATTTCCTTATGCATCCTTATGTCAGGCTCCCTGCTCCGCGGAGAGTCTGCCTCTCCCTCTCCCGCTCCCCCTGCTCGTGCTCCCTCTCTCTCAAATAAATACATCTTTAAAAAAAGAGTGACATTGCCTTACATTTTTGCAAACTTGGAAGATAGCTGATGTCATGGGGGACAGCTGGATTCTCTTACCTGCTTCTGCACTCGGTTTGTTGAGACACCTCGTGTCACGTAGCCACCAGAAAACTCCTCTCGATCGTGGTAAGGGAATGCGAGTGAAACAGCAAACGACATCCTAATATCACGGCAACTAGTTACGACCTTGCAAGACTCTGGCAGATCTTGGGTAGCTGCTGCCTGAGGGTCTCAGGACCCCACTTGGTCCAAGCGTCAGGTTCTCTGCTCCTAGCCTGAGACTCCTACTTACCAGTAGAGTGTGTGTTCTGTAAATTCCACCTGACGGACTGAGGACTGTTCCCTGCTTTAATGCGTCACCGCGTGGAGTTCGCCTTGAAGCCATGTCACTGTGTGGAGTTAGATTTGGGGGCCCGCGGCCCGTTCCTTCTTGGCTCAGTGCATCCACTTTTGCCTTGTTCTTCATTTCCAGCCTTGGGCAGGTCTGCCGAGCTACTTGGGCTGGACCCCGCACAGCTCACCGACGCTCTGACGCAGAGATCCATGTTCCTCAGGGGGGAGGAGATCCTCACACCCCTCACCGTTCAACAGGTACGTGCCCTTTGCCGTCAAAGCGTGTTTTTAAAAGACACTCCCGCGTTTTCACATTCATGGCTTTGATTCAAATAACTCACTGCCACAAACCATTCAAATGAGTTTGGTTCCTGATCAGAATAAAGAAGATACCCCTGCTGAAGGGAGGAGACAAAGTTGATCGTTTTCTTAGAGGTCGTGATGCCGCGTTTCAAAGAGGACTGGGTCTGATGGAGATTTCCTGAGTTCGAGTCCTGACATACTACTTTCTGTTCTTGGGGAGTCATTGTGTCTGTTTCCTCCTCTGTAAGACAGGGATAATGATCATACCTAATTCATAGGATTCTTGTAAGGATAATAATAAATATATGCCAGTTACTTAAGTACCAAATAAACATGAGCTATGGTAATTTATTGTTAGTATTATGTAGTAGTGCTTAGTTTCCCTTCTGCTACCGCCTTGAGCCAATTATATGTGCCAGCCCATCTAATATCAGTTTCCTGATTGGATAAGTAAAATTGCTAACCAGGCCATGAAGAACATTTTTCTGTGTAGAAAGTAGATCATGAGGGGCGCCTGGGTGGCTCAGTCGGTTAAGCATCTGCGTTCAGCTCAGGTCATGATCCCAGGGTCCTGGGACTGAGCCCCCCCGTGGGGCTCCCTGCTCAGTGGGGAGTCTGCTTCTCCCTCTACCCCTCACCCCACTCATGCTTGCTCTCTCGGCTTGCTCTCTCTCTAATAAATCAAAATCTTTTAATAAGTAGATTATGAGAAGGTGATTGTGAGAAAACTCAGGTCTTAATTGTTGTCTTAAACCTGATAAAATTTGTAGCTGTATATATATGTGTTGGTTTAGCTTTTTTCCTATAACTCAACATGAAAGCTTGAGTTTGAAAGCCTGATATTTAAAAGAGGTCTGAGCGAATCTTACTGTAAAGTGAGTGAGTGAGCTCCAGTTCAGCCTTTCTTTAGACATCTGTGTGTTCCTAGGTGGTACTGATTGACTTGGTATTGGGGGCCCAAGTGTCACTCCTGTTCAGTGCGTGTGTCTTCAAGGGGGGCAGGGATGGACTTCCGTGCCTGGGCTGTCCATGGTCAGCAGGAGACAGTCGCCGTGTCTCCTGTCCCACAGGCGGAAGACAGCAGAGACTCCTTGGCCATGGCACTTTATGCTCGCTGCTTCGAGTGGGTGATTAAGAAGATTAACAGCAGGATCAAAGGCAAAGACGACTTTAAATCTATCGGCATTCTTGACATCTTCGGATTTGAAAACTTTGAGGTATGCTTTCTCTCCCCTTATTGGCTGATCGTGAACTAATCTCTTCAAATAAATATTGATATATTTCTCCCCGGATTTTCTTTCCCCTTTTCTTCACCTGTATATGTAAGGGCACTAAAGATAACTTGTTGAATGGTTCCCCCCCATTTAGGTTAATCACTTTGAGCAGTTCAATATAAACTATGCAAATGAGAAACTTCAGGAATATTTCAACAAGCATATTTTTTCTCTGGAACAACTAGAATATAGCAGGTAAGCACTCAGGATTCCACTTCAATTTTTTTTTAAATCAGTCACTAAATTAGATAGTTTTAAAGCTCTATTTTATTATAACTTAGCCGTTTTAAATCTTGCTACAGGGAGGGATTGGTGTGGGAAGACATTGACTGGATAGACAATGGTGAATGCTTGGACCTGATTGAGAAGGTAACATTGTTGAAGCATTGTAGCAGTCCCAAGGGTGTCCCGAGTCCCGCTGGGCTGATTCATATTTATGGGAACAAAATAGCTTGTGCCAACATGCACATCAAGGATGTGAATGTTTAGAACACAATGGACCATTTGGAAACATACATACAAATGTGCAAGGTTGAATTTAAATACTTGGCTGCTTCAAACCTATTGTCTCATTGAACTCCATATTTTAGAATCAACAGTGTGTGAATTGGCTTCACTTAGACTTTAAGTCAGCATCGAAAGCTTTGCCACCACCAGTTGTAGACTGGCCAATTATAGTTTTGTCCCCAGAATTGTGGTGGGTCCATTTTTCCATGTTTCTATGGAACTTAAATTCACTGGACGTCTTCATAGTGTCATTCTGAATTTTTTTTTAAACCAAGAAATTGTTATGCCTTTTCCTGTAACACTTACTTGAGAGAGGGGGAAGGGAGCTCTGAAATATTTTGAGGCATTCAACTTGTAATTCATGTAACTTCTTTCCTCTCTTCTAGAAACTTGGTCTCCTAGCCCTTATCAACGAAGAAAGCCATTTTCCTCAAGCCACAGACAGCACCTTATTGGAGAAGTTACACAATCAACACGCTGTATGTCAAAACCTACCAATTCTTAATTATGTCTGAGTAGCTGATCTGTGGATTAAGATTACACATAAGATATTTCAGTGCTGTTGGCTCCACTGTGTTTCCCACATGTAATTTTTTTCTCAAACCAAAGCTCTCTTCTCCAGTTGCTAGAACTAAGTTGAAATAAGTTAAAGGGATAGATTTGGGGCTACTCATCAGGACGTGCCCACGTGTAGTTGATGAGTATAGAATTTAACCTCACTTCTGCAGTGACAGACAAGACCTACGTGGTTTTGATAAAGTGTGTCACACGCTCTGACCTAAACATCCAATGCGTGGTGGGTTTTCAAAATTGTTGTCACCATCTGTTGTAGTTAATTCTCTTGGGAAGTCAGTGCAAATCAGTAAGTGACATTAGGCATTTGCATTTGTTTCTTTATTAGAATAACCACTTTTACGTGAAGCCGAGAGTTGCAGTCAACAATTTTGGAGTGAAACACTACGCTGGAGAGGTAACTTCCTAATTGAGATCCTTAGTGAGATTTGCCCAGTTGGTATTTAGAGAAATAGTAATTTCCGAAGCCAATCATAAATGTATCAAAATGACTTCTCTTCGTGGGTCTGGCTTTGAAAGGAGATGCTTACGACCTGAAGTTATTCTTTTGATCAGTTGTACCGTTTCTCATTTATTTTTTGTAAAAACCAGGTGCAGTATGATGTCCGGGGCATCTTGGAGAAGAACAGAGATACCTTTAGAGATGATCTTCTCAACTTGCTAAGAGAAAGCCGGTATGCCCGTCTCCTCCCCAAGACATCCTTAGCAAGCAAACTATTGTTTGAGCAAATGCTTTTAATTTACAAATATAGAAAAAATTAATATGGAAGCAACTTGATTTATTATCTCCTTTCATGGGCAATATTTCATTAATAACATGACCGAGATATAGAAGGTGATACGAGTAGCAGTGACTTCCGTTTAATGAGGTACCGTGAGAACAGCATGCATATCCGCGAGTTAGAGACTATGAACCCTGGTATGCAGATGAACAGACTGATTCTTGGAGCAGGGAAGTCTCTTGCCCAAGAACCCACAGCTAGTCTCGATTTGCTCTGCTTGGTTCCAGAACCTAGGATCTTAACCAGGATGACCTCCTTTCTTCACAACAAGCTTAGAGCTGTGTGTTAAATTGGTTTCAGCCTTGGGTCTGTAGGACCCATCTGTCTCTAGTTTAAGGGATGTCAGAAAAAATAAACAAGTATTAACTCAGCTAAGACGACAGACTTACACGTTCATTTATTCATTCATGACTTGTAAATTCACACCATTACATCAGTAGTTGGTTGGTCTAGCTGTTTGTGTGTATTAAAGCAGGAGGCTGTGTGGGAGAGCAGGGTGGGGGAGATAACCCTTGGGGTAAAGCTTTCGATACTTGTTTCAGATTCAGCATGAATCTGTAACAGAAACAAATTTTTATTATCCAAGGAAGGAAGGTAGCGCAATTATTAAAAACCCTAATACTTTTAGGAGTGTAAATGGTGGGTGGCCACCTGGACACACAGACAGCTGTGAATTGGGGTGAAGGAAGGCCACCTATAATGTCAGTTTAGGAGCTTGGAACTGGAAGATATTTAGATTTGTTTTAACTTTGCTGAAAGTGTGAAGATTCCCCGTTTATAGCACTGTCACCTGTTCCTATTTTTAGAGGAGATTTGGATCTATAAAAATGGTGGTGTTCAGGGGCCCTGGCTGGCTCAGTCGGTAGAGCATGTGACTCGATCTCGGGTCCTGAGTTGGAGCCCTACGTTGGGGGTAGAGTTTACTTTAAAAAAAATAATAGTGGCGATGTTTTAAAAATACTATACCATGTTACCTATCAAAGCAATTTCTTAGTTGTTAGATTTTAAATGATACATTTAAAAATGACCTTGATGTTAAATAGAAGCCTTTGGCTGTGGAAAGATCACAGGTGTGGAGGTCAGCAGGGTAGCATTTGGCTGGTCGCCTTTGCCATCATGAAAAGGGGTTTTGTGACTGGAGTAAAGAAGTTTCTGTTCCAGTCCAGGTTTCTCTCAGCAAAACTGTGAGGGGCTTGCGTTGTTGCTGCTCTGCTCTCTTTCACCTTTGACATCTGTGACATTTTAGTGGAACCCGGGCTCTTCTCCAAAGTGCTCGAAGCATAGTTAGAGAACTTCAAAGGGTGAGCACGAAATCGCGCCCTGGAACAAAAATGAGAAAGGAATGCGGCAAAGTGAGAAGTGGTGGGAAGCCTTGATGGTGCCACCTTGGGGGCGCTGGGTGGATGCTCGGATGTGGTCCCGGCCTTCCCTGCTCTTGGGGAAGCCACCCGCCCCCCACTTCACAGCCCGTGGCTCCAGCATCTTCCATGAAAGAAAGCATCTTCCATACTTTTTATTAGTAGTGGCAATTTTATAGAACTTTTTAGCAATATCATAAATTCTAAAATCACCCTCATTTATCAAGTGAAAAATGAGGCTCAGCCCAGCATCTGCCCGAGTCCCGTAGCTTGGAAGGGATGGGGGCAGGACTGAAACCCTAGTGCGCGTCACTGCCGTTGAGTACCTTTCCCTCTGTTAACGGGGTGGATCTGCGAAACCGTGAGATGTGCAGAATCATCTCCCTCCTCCAGGCAAGCACATCAAGGCTGCAGGAAGCTAGGTGGCCCTCTGGAAGCACAGCACTCCTCAGTGGCATGTCACCCTGGTCACTTTCAGCCCAATCCGCTTCTCTTCTGCCAGAGTCTAGTGCTCAGAAGGTGGCCACAATTTTTTTATTTCTGTGCCTAAAGCTCTTTGGCAATGGTTGCTTTGAAATCTTTGGAAGCTGTCCTAGCTTTTCCTGGACTCCATGGGTCACTTTCAGTGGGAACAGGCATTATAATTACAGTACTCCAGCACCTAATAATTGGGCCCCTCGTGGCCCCCCTGCTCTCTGCTCACACAGATTCGACTTCATCTATGACCTGTTTGAACACGTGTCAAGCCGCAATAACCAGGATACCTTGAAATGTGGAAGCAAACATCGAAGGCCCACAGTCAGCTCACAGTTCAAGGTTAGTCTACACTGCTGGCTCCCATGAATCCCTGGTTGCTGTGATTTTAGGAATTGAAAGCAGGAATTGTTGGGATGTGAGGTCCATGGAAGAGTTTGGTTTTTTTCTCTTTTATGGCCCTAGACGGTGCTTTCAAAATAAAATACACTTTTTCTGAGTCAGATGAAAACGCGTAAATATTTTTTTGTCTTGTTAAAAATAAATAGCTACTTATTCTAAGTTGAAGAACTGTTTGGCCGTGTGAGATCACTCTGATTCGTGTTTAGGGCTCTTGTGAATATGGAGTGTATTTCTTTCCATGTTTGGATTTTTGTATTTTTCCCAGATGTGTTTAGAGTATCATAACTGCCGGGCGCCTGGGTGGCTCAGTCGTTAAGCGTCTGCCTTCGGCTCAGGGCGTGATCCCGGGGTCCTGGGATCAAGCCCCGCATCGGGCTCCCTGCTCCGCTGGGAGCCTGCTTCTTCCTCTCCCACTCCCCCTGCTTGTGTTCCCTCTCTCACTGGCTCTCTCTCTCTGTCAAATAAATAAATAAAATCTTTAAAAAAAAAGTATCATAACTGGGAATAATGACCAAGTCAGCGCATATTTAAGTAAGATTAATGTCAGTTACCTTGTCCAGATATCCAGAATTCAGGGAAAATAAGGACCATTCTAATTTGCATTTTTAATATTTGGCCGTTTTAGAAAGTGTAGAGCATACAAAGACCCTTTTCCAAACTTAATTGTTCTGTTTTACCCCCAAGTAAAAGATCCGGTTATGAAGAGACGTGGAGGCATATCAGTCAATAGACATTTACTAAATCTGCCTTCAAAGAGTCTGTCTTTCCTTTAGTTATTCAGAGCGGTGTGCCTCCGGTGGGGTTCTCTGTGAGGTCTGTCGTACAGGGCAGCTGGCGATGAGCCAGGGACACAGCAGCATTGCCGACAGTGCTGGATTGTGTGATATGACGGGCAGGTTTGACCCAGCTAGGTTATAATAAAAATAGCTGCCACTTATTGTGTACGTACTATGTGCCAGTCATTGGGCTGGTCACTTCACGTACGCTGTCTTGTTCATTTCCCCTGTGATCTTGTAAGTGTGCACAATGGTCCCCATTTTACAGAGGAGGAAACTGAGGTGTAGAGCGAGGGAGACCCCTTCAGTCCCTCTGAGGACCGAAGCTGACTGAACTGAACCTGTCTGACTCTAAAACCTAGCCTCTTCGTCTTCCAGTGAAGTCGTTACGTTACCTTTTTCTAGGGCAGCGTTGCCTGGAATTGCCTTGGAAGGCTTTGTGGATATTTGGGGGTTCAATTGCCCTGGGAATCAAGGAAATGGCAGGGAGCGGGCAGGCCTTCCAGGTCACAGACCAGGCAGGAGAAAGGAGTCCTGAGACAGGAGTTTTGAGTCCTGTCCCTGGAAGACTCTGGGTAGAGGGGGCCAGCTGACAGGATGCCTTGTATGTAGTTAAACTGGTACCAGAAGATAGGAAGGGCCATGCGTGTCAGGCCATTTTGTCATCTGAGAGAAATCCTAAAGCTTTGAAGCCCGGAAGTAACTCATCAGTACAGTACCCGAGACAATCCAGTTTCTTCAGCAAGATTGTAAGAAGAAAAAAGAGCCAGAAATGGAGGGAAAACCAGTGGTTTTAAAGAGACTTAAAGACCCATCAACTGCAATATGAAAACTTCATTTACATTCTGATTTCAAAGAACAGACCATTTTTTTAAAAAAGATTTGTTTATTTGAGAGAGAGAGAGAGAGAGCGCGCGCACACGGAAGGGGCAGAGGAGAGAATCCTCAAGCAGACTATGCCCTGAGCCCAGAGCCTCAGATAGGCCTCGATCTCCGGACCCTGAGATCCTGACCTGAGCCGAAACCAAGAGTCGGACGCTTCACCACCTGAGCCACCCAGACGCCCCAAAGAACAGACCATTTAAAAATTATGAAATTTGAGACACTTGAAGATTTAATATGAAACTTGAGACTGTTACTTCTTGTAATATTGGTATTAAGGAATTCCTGTTAAAGCTTTTTAGGATGACGATATGGTCGTGGCATACATGTTTGAAAGTGTGCAGCCTTTAATAATACATACTGAAATCTTGAGGGATGACCTAATGCGCTGTCTGGGATTTGCTTTCTTATGAGGGGTGGGTGTCGTATGTATGCAGACAGGGATCGGATGAAATGAGATTCGCCAGGAGCTGAAGCTGGTCTTGAGTGCTCCTGACACGCTCTGTCTGCTTTGGGAAATGTTAAAAATTCTTCACAACCACCACAACAAAAAATCTTAAAAAAATAAAAGAAAGCAGTATTACAGAAGATTGATCTGCCTGGTGATTTGGGGTAAGGGTTGAGAGATTATGGAATACTGGGAGAAACTATCATTTTGATGAAAATAATGAATTAGGAGGAAAAACTCCAAGGGGGAGAGTACGGGTTTTCAGTATGAAACATTGGAAATAACCAGCAAAAAAGTAACCCTAGGCTAACACAATGTTTCTGTTTTTGTCTTTAATGATACTATTTCAAGGAAGTGACAAATGAGCTTTGCGTTCTGTGAAATAATTTCAGCAACTACAAATTGTCTTTTGGCTTTATTTTATATTAGAACGAGAACGTTAAAAATAAAATCTCTTATTAATCCTACAATTTATATTGGCTTTTATTCCTGTTTCTGATCAATGCCTAGAATGCTGAGAAATCTAAAGAATGGCATAGTAAGAGACTAAATCAACATATACTTTTTCCTTTCTAATAGGACTCACTGCATTCCTTAATGGCCACGCTAAGCTCCTCTAATCCTTTCTTTGTTCGCTGTATCAAGCCAAACACGCAGAAGGTAAGATTTACAGCAGTGCTAGACGGAGGCTGGGTCTTTAAGGACACCACCTCCTGGGGCACTTTCTCTAAAGTCCTTTCATCATAGATGGTTCGAAGCGTATATGACATTATTATAACCCAACATTAAATGGAAAAATTCCCTTTGTCTCTTGGGCCCATTTGTCTGCTTCTGAAGGATGCTATTAAGCTTTAGAGAAATCTAGCTTAAAAGGAAACATTGTGAAGCTTTCACAGTTTTGTTTTGTTTTGTTTTTTTAAGGTTTTGGTTTGAAATTTTGGGGCAGGCTTCTATTATGGAAGAGATAGTCGGTGTGTGTTTTGTGGTTGATTTCTTTTTTCATGTTGCTTTCTTGTTAAACACGTTGAAGACTGAATTCTAAGTAGCAATGCTGACTTTGAAAGACACTAACCAGGTGGTCAGGCCTGTTTTGAAAAATCCTGAAAGGCTGCCATCGTCAGTTTTCATGGGTAGGCTCTGTGGGTTTAGCTTTCTAATGCTCCTAGCCTGATTAGAAACAAAAAGTGTTAGAAGAAGCTATCTAAACAAAGAAAACTTTAGTATTCAATGTATGTAGTTGCTGAATCCAAGACTAAATGGGCACCTTGCCCTAAAATGTTGTTGAAAAATGGAAATTATCTTCATTTGGGAAGCATCAGCTCTTAGTAACCTCCCCCAAAGAGAAGAACCCCGCCGCCGCCATGCAAGACAGAAATGTCATTGGTCCCTCTTTGGAAAAACTAAGTGCTATTCTCATAAGACTTGAGAGACGGAATCTGCCCTGAATGGTTTCTCGTGAGACTTGTGTTTTATTCTGGTAACTTTGCTGATGCTAGGTCTTACTTTTTATCTTGTTTACCAGTTGCCTCTGGCTTTAATATTAGTGATTCCTCATTGATGGTTTAAAAATGTTTCTAAGAACCATAGTGTTGAACTCTGTCTTCTAGGAAGGCAAAAGCGGATGCTTTCTTTATCCAGGAGTAACCTGTTAAGTTTGCTAGCTTACTGTGAGCCGCGATGGTGGGAATTTGTGGTGTTTGTACGGCGTGAAGCAGCTGAGATTGGTCCTACGTGGAAGGTCTGTGCATCTCTTCCAGTAGCTTAAAAGCATAGCTCGTCTTTCCATTTCTTGAATTTATATTCAGATGTCTTAGATTATCACAAAAATGGCAATATACACAATATGTAGTTTTGGGAATGCATATTCCTAGATAATGTAGGAAATTACCAGCCAAAACATGACGTCAGCTGGTTTTTATTTCACTTTATCGCCTCAGTGGGCAGTATTTACAATACAAATGGACTTCACAAATACTCACAGGAGCTGTTTAACCCGGTACTGTTCCTCTATTTACAACTGTGTTAATACCATATTTCGCGGCGCCTGGGTGGCTCAGTCTGTTAAGCATCTACCTTCAGCTCCGGTCATGATCCCAGAGTCCTGGGATCCAGCCCCACAAGACATCAGGCTCCCTGCTCAGCAGGGAGTCTACTTCTCCCTCTCCCGCCCCTTTCCCTTGCTCATGCTTGCACTCTCTCTCAAATAAGTAAATAAAATCTTCAAAAAATAATAATAATACCATATTTCATCCTTCAAACATGCCATTTTTCCCCAAAATGTAAGGACCTGGGTATTGGGGTGCATTTCACAGCTTTTGGCGAGCCATAGTGTAATTGGGAGCCCTTTTCCTGTGTTAGGGATGTGTAACCCTGACCGTGCAACTTTACAGGCGTCTTAGATCCGATGAAACAGGACCTGCCCCCGCCAGCCCTATTATAAGGATAGAAATTTTAATTTCAAAAACTCAGTACCTCATGTATTTGTTTTCTTTCTTGGGTGACATGGGATTTTTCCTTTCGCTTTTGAAATTAGCCCTGCTTGAAAACGCTTCTGCAGGCAGAATATTGGAGAAATTACCTCTTTTTGATGTTTATTTTCTCTGGCTGGGATTTGACTGTGCCTAATGGCTTTGGTTTTTGCATTTAAGGAAATGAGCCGGCCCAGCCTCCTATTCTTTCATACATACTGCTTCCAGTCTTTCTGTCACCTGACCTGTGGTAGACACTAATTAATGCTCACCGAGAGATGGGCCCTAGGAGACTCTGGAAAAACGTCTTGGTACCATTTTAAATGCAACCAGAAAGTAAAGGCACAAACACGTGAACCGACTTGTCTGAGGCCCAAGATGTAGGTGTGATTTGAAGTGTGAAGATGCTAATTAGAATATGGAAATAGTTAATTATGACTTGCTTAGCATTCATTTGGTTCCGTTGAAAATATCAGATGTTACTGGTGATGATGGTCTATGAAATGTATGTAAACAACCCCCCTTTGGAATTTATTATGAGTGTTCTTTTGTCCACAGATTGGTGCTTCTAGAAATTTCACAGGGAAAATCTTACCTGCCGTCACCCCATAGATGGGGAGTATATATTTCTGGTGCGAAGGGATGAGACGGTCTCTCCCTGCCTCATACCCTTTTCCAGTCATTTGTTCATCAGGGGACCTTGAGAGGACGTATTCAAGCTTACGTGTATGCAGGCGTATTATGTGTCATTCAGAGCACGGGTCATGGGTTTGGGTGGGTTCTGGAGGGTTTATTTTTGACCATTCTGTGACCAGAGGGATAAAAAGAGTGGCTTTAAAGTCTGCGGCCTAAGGAAACGTGGCCTTAGAGAAAGCGAAAGAGCTGCTTTGTGCTTTTAGGAGCATATCCAAGACTTCTGTGGTAGCTTTGCGAGTGTAAGCACACAGCCCAGGGGGCCCTGAGCTTGTAGGACAGGCTGCCTCCCCTCCTTGGCAAGGATGAGGCTCAGAGTCAGTGCTTGGGCCTAAAGCATCTGGAAATCCTTTGTTAGGAATGTTACGGGGTTTTCGTTATTTGGGATTTTTGTGTTTTGCTTTGAAAAGCAAGTGTGAGCAAGGGGAATATAAATGCTAGAACATTATGTCAATTCAGCTATAATAATTGTGGACTTTTTTTAAGGAACAACATGTAGCTAACCTTGGGTGTTGTATAAAAGACATTCACTAGCGTTGAGAAATTCTGGTGCTAAGTTGGGCGACGAATTTTAGAAAGTCTATATACCTCTTCCTACAATGGAATATTATTCAGCCATAAAAAAGAATGAAATCTTGCCATTTGCAAAGACATGGATGGAGCTAGGAGGTATTACGCTAAGCGAAATCAGTCGGAGAAAGACAAATACCGTGTGATTTCACTCATGTGAAATTTAAAAAACAAAAGAAACGAGCAAAGTGAAAAAAGAGAGGCACACCAAGAAAGAGGCTCTTAGCCATGGAGAACTGAGTTACCAGAGGGGAGGAGCTGGGGGATGGGCAGAATAAGTGATGGGGATTAAGGAGTTCACCTGTGACGAGCACTGGGTGATGTGTTGTTGAATCACTGTATTGTAACCTGCAACTAGTATTACCCTGTGTGTTAACTACACTGGAATTAAAATAAAAACTTAATAAAAGACGGAAAAGCGTACCTCTCCATAGGGGCTTCTGTGCGGTTAATTCTTTGCCTTACACAGCACTGCAGGATGGAATCTCCTACTTGGCTTAGAATTTTGGAGTTTACAAAGGGCAGACTTCTCCTTTAGACAATTTTTAGGTGGCAGTGTAGCCTGTTAGCTTTTTTCTGTTGTGATTTGTTGGGCAGTGCTAGTTTCTGGCTCAAAGTGTCCAAACCAACACCAGGAGATTTCCCTAACAAAGGAAACCTGCTTTGCTTCCTCAGAATTTCTCCCCAAGGGTGTCCTGTGGCCTGTGATCTCTCCCTCTGTCCCCGCCTGGTGTTTTAGCAAATAAGTTCTGGTCAGAAAGGTCTGTCATTAACATTCCTCAGAAAAACCCCGAGGACGGGCAGGACAGAATTAAAGAAGGGAACAAACTGATAAATATCAGGAAAACCTTCTGGGGTGTGAGCCCTGGCTGTCTGCCGTTCCCAGCCTCGAACGTGGGGAGGGTGAGGCTGTCACTTGTCAGGAACGTGCCTGGCTGACCGTCCTCCCTGTCCTTCTGGAGGTTTGAGTGAGGAGCACTCCGGTTCTAGTGGGGGGAACATCCTCGATTCCTGCAGCATCTTTCAAGCTTTTAACCAGCATAGCAGTGGCCTCAAAGATTCGGTCAGAGTCTCTTCCAAAAAGGCAGGACTTGGGTCCCCTGAATCACCCCGAGGCTGAGGGCTGGTGGAGGAAGGCTTCCAGCAGAGATGGTTGCTGGGAGTGGGGTTTATCTAAAGGAGGAGGGGAAGAGTGAGGAGAGGAACGTGCCAAGGGGAGGCCCCAGAGAAGGGAAACTGAGGTCTGTGAGGGGGCGCTGCAGTCATAGTTGCCGGGAATTGTAATATCAGGTGGAGTAGTACGGAGCTGGAGCCGGAGTCAGCCCGACCGTGGTGGTCTTGTCTTGAAGCACCCTCTGTGTGCCCTGAGACACAAGGACCTACCACCCTTCTCACATGGTGGTCTTTGAAAGACTTGAGAGGATGCCAGGGCTTTGCACTTAAAAGAATGCTGATGACCTGTATCCCTCTCTGTCCTGGTGCCACTGTTTGCATCGGACTAGATTTCTCATTTGGACAATACCCGAGACAGGCTTCCAGCACACAGGAAGTGAGGACACTGCAGGCATTATGAAAACCCAAGCCTTCTGCTTCCAGAGGCCCAGCGATTCCACGAATGAGTTCATGAATTCAGCACATTCAGTCCTGAGGACTCTTACATTTCTGTGATCCAGGTGCTGCCTGCCATTTGTTTTCTTGGGTTTTTTTGTTTTGGGGTTTTTTTTAAGCTTGAACTCAGGACCCTGAGATCGAGAGTCACATGCTCTACCAACGGAGCCAGCCAGGCAATCCCCTCCCCCCACTTTTTTTTTTTTTTTTTTAACAAAGACCAAACATTTCTTTAAAAAGTTCTGATGATCCCATGGTGTATTTCCTACCTTGAATTTTTGTCCTGTTCTTCCTAAATCTTTTTCTATTTCATTTTATTCTTCTTACTTGTCATTAGCCTTACTGAACTTTCTTGCAGCAACTTTTTGTTTTTAGTCACTGTTCTCTCTACCCTAATCCTGTTTTCTGAATAAAGTGTTCCTACAAACGAAGACCTTAACCAAGTACAACTTTGTAGGACCTACCTTGCCCGTCTTTGCACCCCGCCACGTTGCTCAGTGTCCAGGCCACAGTCTACAGTACGTGCTCAGTAAATGGTGAATTGCTTACTCAAGTACATGGTGCCCTCGCTCAGGGTATATGAGTGCTTAACTTTGCCAAAGATAAAGACCTAACTTGCTACTTTTTTTAAAGATTTTATCTCTACACCCAATGTGGGGCTCAAACTTCTTTTTTTTTTTTTAAAGATTTTATTTATTTATTAGACAGAGATAGAGACAGCCAGCGAGAGAGGGAACACAAGCAGGGGGAGTGGGAGAGGAAGAAGCAGGCTCATAGCAGAGGAGCCTGACGTGGGGCTCGATCCCATAATGCAGGGATCACGCCCTGAGCCGAAGGCAGACGCTTAACCGCTGTGCCACCCAGGCGCCCCGGGGCTCAAACTTCTAACCCCAAGATCAAGAGCCCATGCTCCACAGACTGAGCCAGCCAGGCACCTACTAACTTGCTACTTTAATCCTGACTGCTACAGGTTTCATTCTAGTTCCTTTATTTCAGACGTGTTTTTTGCTTCTGGATCCTATTTGATTGGTGTAGGTGGAAGTTACCCTAGGGATATACCAGGAGATCAGTATTAGGGTGACATCCTTAATATGATTCAGCCTTTCAGTGTTCAGACATCAGCACACGATGCTAGAATATCTCAGGGCTCTTGTGGGCAATTGGTATGGGAGAGTTTTGCTCGCCTTAATATACTGGCTATGCTTGAATCGTGTTCATGTTTTTTACTGTTCTTCTGCGAGCGGGCGGCTGTTTGCCCAGGACCGCGTTTGGCGGCCCCGCCTGCCCCGCCCTGGGCTGCTGTCTGCTTTCCCTCTGTGCACTCGTAGGGGTCCTGAAGAACAGGGTCCTCCATTGGTGCTCCAGTGTGACACACCAAGGTCACAGGTGGCCGTGCTCCTGCCGGACACAGGGCGAGGGGAGGCGCCGTGGCCTGTCCCACTAGGATCCACTGAGGTCCTGAGAGTGTGGGGGGGAGGGCAACTGCAGAGCCCCGCAGGGGCCGTGGGGCGAAACAGAAATGGAGCAAAGGTGTGTGCCTAGGTTTCTGTCCCCCGTCTTGTCACTGAGCCGTCCCGTGACCTTGGGATGGCGTCTCCTCTCTGAGGTGTGTATGAGGGTAGCGCCTGCATAGGGGACCCGTTTTAGGTATTAAGTGAGCTAAGGGGGGCCCAAAACAGCTGCGTTGGACTGTGTGGAAGAATTCATCCCTGCGCTGTAGGCGGGAGACAGAACATGCTCCCCATTTCTACAGCTCCCTCTGTCCTCACAAATTCCAACCCGAGTTTATGCTGGATCACAGGAAAAGCTTCCCAAGACTGCTGCCAGCCCTTTTCTTTTTTGGGTGTAGTTTTAAATCACCTGTCTTTGGCAGATTGTCATAACTGCTGCTCGTTTTTGGTTTTTTGTTTTATTGTTTAATTTTCTTTAGTCCTTGACCCTGTTATGGGATGAACATTTATGTCAATTTTTAAAAATTGATGTTATCTTTTATTCCTTTTTAAGTAATCTCTACACCCAGTGTGGGGCTCGAACTCATGACCCCCAAGATCGAGGTGCTCTACCACCTGAGCCTCCAGGTGCCCCTAAAGTGGACTCTCTATTTTTAGAAAATTTAAAATTTACAGAAAATCTGAGCATTTAGCATGGAGTTCCCATATCACTCTCCATCCCCCTCAACACACACACACACACACACACACACACACACACACACAGTTTTCCCTCTTATTAACATCGTACATGAGTGTGTCACATTATAATTAATGAACCAGTATTCTAAAGTCCAAAGTTAACATTCAGGCTAACTGTGCTGTAAGGCTCTTTGAGTTCTGACATGTGCACATGGTCAGGAAGTGTCAAAATGCCAAATGTTCACAGTCTATTCCTGATACAATGAACATTTTCTCAAGTAATAGGTCCTAAGAATAGGATTGTTTCTGATTGGTCAAAAGGCGGAGTGCTGAGAATGAGGTCTCTATTGCTCAGGATAAAATGTAGAAGGAACCGACAAAAACCTGCAGGAGGAAATGGGGAGGGCGAAAGCATTAGGAGCAGCAGGGAGCCAGGACGGCTTAGAGCTATCTGCACCATCAGCCCCTTTGACGCCTCTCTGCCTTCAGTCGGTCTTACAGCCTTTAGAGGTGATTCCGTTTCCTCCGCATACTTACTGGGAAAAAATGCCCCCTTGGCATTGAAGAACCTTCCAGAATTCTTACTGTCTTTCTGATTGCCCCTCGTGTTTCCTGCTCTCCTGTAACTGGGGTACCCATTCCTAGCATCTTTTGCCTTTTGAGAACATCACATAGAGACACCTTATAAAAAAGGGCAGCCTTACCTTTTCAGGAAATTTTAGTAAAGGAAGCATTAAAGCGACCATTCTTCTCCCTGAACAAAACAACCCCATTACACCCCTCCGCGCGGTCACTTGAATCCTGTTTACCATGTTGTCATGGCAACTATTCAGTAGCGCTATGCAAAGCCCCGGATAATAGCCGCAAATGAAGGTCTGCTCCAGTGAAGAGTGTTGTTCTCAGGGTAGACTTTCCAAGGTCACAACTAGATTGCTCCATTTTGTCTCGTGGCTTTTTCTTTTTTAGTAATAGGCCCTCTTTGAAAATTGGGGGGGGGGGGGCCTCAAGCGTCTTCACGCATCCGTGGGAGCTTGGGAGGTGGTTAGTTCGCTCCTGCAGTTCAGACTGCCTCCAGCAATTGCTACCCCACCAGCCTCGCCGGGCTGGACTTCCTTTCAGTAGAATCGGGAATGAATTAAGCAGGCAGAACCCAAGACACCACATAAAAAGCCTGGGAACGCCAGCGAGCCGAAGAAAGCCCGTGTTTGTGTCCGTTGCCTCGGATGCTCGTAGTCCCGGACAGCTGAAGATGCAGCCGTTCACAGTGGACACGAACTGAAGGGGCCCCAGAAACCCAAGGTAGGAGCCTTTCTCTTCTTTGAGCCCCTTAAAAGTTTCACGTGCCTGGGAACGATCACGGTAGGGTAAGATTTGGTGGCGAAGGGTTTTAAGCCCGGGAGAAAAGGGCTTTCCCGTCTCCCTGAGCACCAGAAAGGTTTACTTTCGAAACAGGTGGGTAAGTGCTGGTTTTGATCGCGCGTAACAGTTGGAGCTGCTCACACTTTGTCAGAACGAAGGACATTATCAGATCAGGCACTGATAACGGGATATATTTTTGATCGGGAATTCGCCTTGTAGAGGAAAACGCATTTTTAATAGGAGGTTGGAAGGGGAAATTGCTGGAAGTGGTTTCTTTTGTTTGAATGGGTTATGGCGAGGCATTTTGCTTGCCAAGTTTACCCGCCCCAGAACGGCAGCTTTTCCTCGCCTTGTAACTTTGTGCGAACCTTTTGCGGAAATCTGCCCAAGAAGGAGCCTTTCTTTTTAAATTGTATCGTAAACTGGTTTGTACAGGGATGTGGAAATGGAGGAGTGACTGCAGTCTCCTGGTCATCTCTCGACTATCCCATGCTGATTTCGCACAAGCAGACACTTGCCAGAATTTTGCAATCTGCCCCGAGAAACCTGAGCGGTCTCATTTTGTTGGGATTCTCATAGTCGCCCCAAGGTGTCCCCAAAGAAAGAACATAATAAAGAGCGACTGAAATGCTAATCTCTGCCTCCACCGGACACTCGAATGTGTTCAGTTGATTTCCATTCATTTGCTAAAAGTGCCCTTTAAGGGAGCAAGTTTTCAGTGTGAAGGTGGTCTTTCATATTAAATTGACTTACATTTAAAAGACCCGAATAATAATGCGGCTGACGGCTACTTAGCTAAATCTGCTTTCATGGAAATAAATTTCCAGCGCTGGGTGAAAACCCAATGTGTTAGACTGTTTTACATCAGGTTTAGCAATCTTACCGGTCATTAATCTGACATAAAATTAATTACCACCGTGAGAGAAAGGTGCAGTGTTAGTCACCAGTGGGAAAGTACCACCTCTTTCTGCCTCTCTCAGACTGAGTTTCCGTCCCCACATTGCGATATGTGGGTCCCGCCCGTTCAGAATCCCATTGCTCTGCAGGCTGGCTTGAGTGACAGAAAACACTCACTCTCATGAGTGCAGTTTCACCCTCCCTTGTTAAAGGATACTTTGCGGGAAGACTGTGATTACAGAGACTCGCCTGCTCTGTCCTGCTGGCTTCCCACCTGGGAGGGACCAGCTGCCAGGATGGGATAAACATTTTCCCCTGTGCCCACCGTGACAGACGGTCGTGCCCTCCTCACCTCAGCCCTTCAGCTGAGCATTTCAACTTTGGCTGTTCGTCCTGAACTTCTGGAAATAGCGACCAATCAGAAGAGCAGCCCCATGCCAACATTTGAGCCAATCCCAGTCTCAGACCGTCTGTCTATTTTATGCAGTGAAGGAGTGTTTTTTTGGTTTTTTTGTTTGTTTGTTTTTTTGGTTGCTAACTTAAATGGCCTTGCACTGGCATTTTCACAGGCAGCCCCCTTAAAGTGTGATCTCTGAGCGACTTTGTTCTAAAGACCCACCACTGCCCACCCAGCAACTTTACAGAGACTGGGTCCCAAAGCAGTGGTCCCCCTCTAAGACTCTGGAGCAAAGGCGGCCCAGGTTTGAGCCCAGAGCAGAGGGTAGAGCTGGGGGGTGCATTGCGTCGTGGTGCTCGGGCTGAGTCTAAGCCTCCCTGGGTCTTCTCACAGCCATGGAGGAGGCCCTCTGCACCTCCTTGGCTCTTCAGTATTTTGCTGTGTTGGCCTTTGACCCTGGGGTGTCCCCCTGTTCCTGCCTCAGGCTGGTTCTTTCCCTGATACACAGAAATACCACAATACAGAGTAACAATAACAAAAACACCACCGCGGTGAGCAACTGGGTTTTGCCTCCACCCCTTCTCAATATAGAGGCCATATTTACTGATTATAAAATAATTGGAAAATATGCAAAATATAAATTTAATTTAAATTCTTTACATTTTATTTAGAGGCTGCTCTTAATTTTGTAACTTTTATTAGCTTACTGTGTCTTAAATCATTCCTGTGCTTTTTTTCATGACTACAGAATTCTGTTCAGTGACTGTACTTTGAAGTAGATTCTATAATTGGACTGTTTCCTTTTCTTGTTGTAAACAATGCTTCTGTCTTCTGTGCATTATTACCTGTCACATTCAAGATTGTTTTTTAAAGGTAATTCATCAGTTTAGGACTCGGTTGTACACATCCACACGGCCAAATTGTTCATTAAGGCCAGCACCGAACTGGAAGACTGTTTTGCAACATGCATGACAATGGATTTATAGCCTTAAACAGTAGCCCTTAGAAATTAGGAAGAAAATAACAAATGTGCTGGTAGAAAAATGAGTAAAACACATGAATGAGAAATTTGCAAAAGGGGATACACAAATGGGAAATAACCTGACAACTTGCATAATCAAAAAAATAAAATTTTAAAATAGTGAGATAATTTTGCCCGTGTGAAGACTGAATTTCTTGGTTTTGTGTTGCTTTTTCATAACACTCCTGGGGCAGTAATGGAAGAAATGCCCGTTATGTACACTGGAAATTTAAATTGTGGCAGCTTTTCTGAAGAACTGTCTCATCCTGTTGTCTTGATTGAATGTTTTCTTGCCTCTCCCAGGTCCATAAGCCATCGGTTTTTCTCTCTCGTGCTGTTAAAAGTTCCTTCTCTCCGGGTTCCATCTCCTCACTCACACTCTCTTTGTGTTAAATATGTGTGAATATTCTAATGTTTCATGTAGAAATTTATACATAAAGGGGAGGGAAGGTGGGGGAGTGAATAGGAAGTGCATCCCTGAGCAGACTTTTCACTGCTGAATATTTCCAAAGACAGGCCGTGCCCACGTTCTTCTTTCTAATACTGTGCCATCCAAACTGCGCTTGCCTCCCTTCTGCTGGAAGCTTCCAGGTACAGTTTTCCCTGCCCCACCCTCCTCATCCCCTGCCCTCACCACCCCCCCCAGGCCTGTGACCTCGCCAGCCACCCCGCCTTCCTGGCACCTGTCTGACTGGCCTCCTCCCCTCCCCCTTTCTCTTGACTGGCTCCGGAGAGGTAGGCACGGCCTCAGGTTCTGCCCTCCTCCTCACCTGCCCACTCCTGCAGAAATGCTCACTTCTCTGCTCCAGCTCTCAGCAAGGTGAGTTCCTCTGCACCGTGTCTTTCCCAGCCCCAAACCCTCCTCTAAGCTTTGGCCTCCTAGGCTAATTTTGTAACCAACTTTTTCTTTTTTTCTGGGTTTCTAAGGTTTCTAGTTCTGTGCTGGTCTGCATCCCCTCCATCACATTTCAAATTGGAATGTGTTCGTGATGAAATTTCACATTCTTTACCTTCCACCGCCTTGTTTATCGGGTTTTTCTTAGTTATCGGGTCACAGCAGAATATCGCAGTCTTGGCGCCGGTGGCATTTTGGACGAGGCGATCCTTTGCTGTGGGGCCCCGTCCTACGCGGTGTAGGACCTGTAACAGCCCGCCTGCCTTCTGCCCATTACATGCCAGTAACAGCCTCCGTGGGTCTCCAGACATTTCCAAAGCTCCCCCAGGAGGCAAGGTTGCCCTGCTCGGCAACCAGTAGGTTATGGTGTCAGTGCTGATTATTTCTTGGTTTTTATCCTATGTTTCCTTTGCTCTCGTTAAAAATGGCATCTATGTACAATTTAATTTTTTTTATACCAATTGTTCAGGCTTTGAACCTTGAGTTCTATTGAATATCGGGTGAAAAGAGAAAATGGCGTATCCTTTAACATTTTTCCAGATGTAACGAGTCTCTTGTTAACACAGATTGTTTCCTAGTAAGTAATCCTAGAAAATTTTAAATGGGGGGGATGGGTTGCCCTTAATATCAGTGTGTCTTGCAGGATTACGTAATTGTTCTGTGGTACTACCCACTTTCTCAGATGAATGGGTGGCCTAGTTTCAGCCAGTCTGAAAGGATAAAACAGCTCATTAAAGTGTGCCAGATGCTTCATTTGTCACTGTTTCGCTTTAAAAGGAATACTGTTTAGCTTTGGAATTACACTGTGTGACACTCAAAGTTTGCCTTTATGAAATGCAAGACGAGAGTCCCTGTGAGAAATATTGCAGCATCCCCACCTCCGTCCCCTCGACGTTTATGATGAAAAGTTCACTACCAAGCAAATGTTTTAGAAACTGTTAAGTCAAGCTTTCCAAAAAGTCTTTAGACGCACAAGAAAATGGCGTTTGAATATGCAAGTTGGATAACAGACTTCTGCTTTTGAGCCAGAAAGGGTTTAAAGGACAAGGGTTTGGATATGCAATCTTTTTAGTGTACCTTGATGCTGTTTCCACTGGGACAGTTTAATTAAGGTTGTTACAGTACGTAAGTGGAGGACTGAAAGAAAAGTAAAGCATCGTTAGTATGTTCATTGTGGCTTGAGAAATTGCAGAAGGAAAATTAGCCTGACTTCATTTCCTTCTCTCTCTCTTTTTTGGGGTTCATTCGTTTTAGTATGAATTCTGAAACATGAGCCTATATATTTGATTCATTGACGTCATTACATCAGTTCCAATAAATTTGGACGATTCAATTTATATTGGACCCCCCCCTTGCAGCTCCTAGGGGCTTTTATTCCCAGGTGCCATGTAAATTAGGGAACTTCGTGGAGGTGGAAAGGCAGTTTGGACCTCATTATTACATCATTTGGTTTGGATTTCCAGGATCCTAAGACACCTGTTTGTACTCAGAGCCAGGTATCAAAGGTGCAAAAAGGTACAAAAAACTGTAAAACTCAATGTACCTGACCGTCTCTTAAAGCAGTCATTGTCTGTAGCCTGGTGGCATCAGCAGATGGGCCACTTCTACTTGGGAGCGCCTGCTGTGTGGAGCTGCTGAGCCCGAGGCATTTCCTGGTTTACACACACTTGGGGCTCTGCCAGGTCTGCAGAGTGAAAGCCTTTCCCTTCTCATGCTCAATTAGAAAAAATGAACTACAATACAATCGTCACTTGTTCTCCGTGACTCACCTTGCCTGCTCCTAGCACATCCATGCCCCTTGTTACAACATGTTGACGTAGTTGCATGATGGGGAAGCTGGTTTGGAACTATTGGGAGAACCTTTAGCCACTGGCCTGGATGCAGAGGCTTTTCTGTTCCCTGTTCTGGTTTCGGTAACCAGCCTCACACACAGATTGCCCTCTGCCGGGTGCGGTGGGGGCGTAAAGGGATAGACACGCTTCCCTTGCATATTAACTCTTTTAAGGATCAGGTGCTAAAATCTAGGAAGCAGCGAAGAAATGAACAGATTATGTCTGATTCCTTTCTGTGTCTGGTGGAGATCCCTGACCAGCCTCAAATGCCGAAACACTGATGGGAGGATGGGGAGACGGACCCAGGAGCATTTGTGGAGTGTTCCCCAGTGTGTATCGTCGTAGTGGTTGTAGTCCCATGGTTTTCTTGCCTGAATCACAGATCTCAAACTCAACACCTGTCGTGCCCAGCCTAGCGACTGTATGGGCCCAACCTGGGATGTGTTTCTGCATATTCTGGGGCTAATGCCGCAACGTTTTCCTAATTCTCAGAGAACAGGTTGATTCTGTTGCTGTTGCTAGTGAATAAGGCAGTCTGTGCTTCAGATGATAAATGGGTGACAGGATGAAAAGACAGGTTACTCCTTAAACATTTTTGGATTAAAATAATTAGGATGCCTCAGGGGCTGTGTCTTGCGGTGGACTGAGCGAGGCTGTACAGAAAATGCCGCACTCACGGTCACCAGCCACGTGTCACTGGTCTGTAAGTCCACAGTGTTCTGGTTGATGGAATAAGGACAGAAGTCACCCCCGTTTTGTTTTTGTTTTTTTTTAAGATTTTATTTATTTATTTGCCAGAGAAAGTGCACGCACACAAGCAGGGGGAGCGGCAGGCAGAGGGAGAAGCAGACTCTCCGCCGAACAGGGAGCCCGACGTGGAACTCGATCCCAGGACTCTGGGATCATGACCTGAGCCAAGGGCAGATGCTGAACTGACTGAGCCACCCCGGCGTCCCAAAAGTCACCCTTCTTTAGGGTGGTGACAAGGATTGAATGTGATTCTGTCTGTAGAACCCCCGGCTCAGGCTGGCTCACGGTGGCCACTGATGGTAATTATCCTGCTGGTCATGATGGCAGGAGGCAATGTGTGTATGTCTCCGGAGGGACCGGCGATGGTAGCTGTGCGGCAGTCCCAGCAAATCGGGGTGTTCATTTCCTCTCATGACCTATTGTCTGTATTAATTCACCGCTCACTGAAGGTGGCACGGCACCCTCAAATAGAATTTATTCAGCACATATATTCATTTTCAGGTAAATATAGAAAACGACCCATTTGTGGTAAAAGGATTATTAGAACCCTGAAGACCATTCTTTAAATCCAAGAATGGGGAAGGCGGTTACGGTCAGTTGGACCCTAAAGGAAGCAGATGGATAGGTTATTCTGAGGACAGGTGGAGAGAAAAGAACATTGTATTGCCATACCTGCTTTCTGTTTGCTGTGTCTTTCTCGGATTTCGGAATGTGTTTGTTCTGTCTCTATACGTAACCCTTTGGTTTTTTACCATTTAGCTTACGTAGTGGAAGAGTCTCAACTTAAAACTCTTTTGTGCTGATTCTCAGGCACCAGGGTCGTGAAGAAAAGTGCCAGGCTGCAGATGAGACAACGTGGCACATCACACACTGGGCTCTTTAATCATGGGGTGGGGGGCAGCGGGGCCGGAAGGGGGGTTCTGATTTAAGCGTCTTGAGCGGAACAGCTCCGAAGCCTGGCCCCAGGCTCTGGCTGCTGCAGCGCCGGGAGTCCCGTCGAGGCTCCAGGGATGGGAAGAACCTGGCCTTTGAGCATTGCCTGACCTCCCGTTTCCTAGCAACTCCCAAGTGCTCAGTGGAATATTCTGTGCTGTTCCTAATTTATACTTAACAGATATTGGCTGTGTTTAAGGCTGGCTAATTTCCCATTATGACTTGCAGACAACCACTTTAATACATGAATAAGCAAGAGAAAGGACTCCTGGGAGGCTGTGCTCACCGGCAACCCCTTCTCACCAGGCCTTCAGTTTCCTTCTAGAAAGTAGAATTCACCAAGGACTTTCAAACACATGACCATTTCCCTGCAGGACAGGCTGCACTGAAGAGTTTTCAAGTAAAATTCTTTTCTTGGACATTTTTTTTCTGATATCCCAGCCCATATTCATGAATATTTATAAATCAGCTACATCCTCTATCAGAGCAGCAACTCCTTCCATAGCTGTATTCTTGTCCGCGAATGCAGAGTGGCCACTTTCTGTTCCTTCCTGCGTAAATGAGGCGATGGGATGGGGTGATTCTCACACCCCTTCCAACCCTTAGCGAACAGGCATCTGGTGAAATCCTACTCTTTCTAATAATTGACGTCTCTCATTTGGGGGCTCAGAATTTTCCCCGTTGCCATTTTTATTTTCGTACTTTTTCTAACCGTTCAGACCCCTCGGTCCTGACTTGCCTTTGTAGCAGTCGTCTCTGAGAACCCCTTTTCCTCTGTGTCCTAGCTTCAACTGAAGAATGGTGAATGAGCTTCATCTCTCAGTGGCTCAGAACTTTGTCTCTGAAGTTCAGCACCTGAAAGCAAGAGACCACCGGTCTATTCTCTATTCTCCTGATTATTATCTGTAGACTGATTTCTGCTCCCGTGGTGGTCTTAGTACCAACTGAGGTAGCCCTGCACTATACAAATAGTAACTCTGGCCAAGCATTACGGATGTCCGTCTGGCAGGTTTTCCAGGCTGTGGACATTGAAGCATGGAGGGCCACTGGGCACATGTCCCTCTTGTGTTCCACCCCATCCCCTGTTTTTTTGTTTTGTTTTCGGGCTCAGCATCCTTCTAGCATTGGCATAACCTTGGTGATTGTGTGAGTGAGTCGGTCCGGTCCATGGCTATGTTAGCAGTTTAGTGCTGGCCGGTACTCCTTGCCAGCATCTGCAGAGAGACAGCTGCCCGCCTAATGTGTATTTCTCAGCATGATTTTCAGAGGGAGCGAGTGTGAATAAAAGGGCCTTTGACCTATTCAATATGGTGGACGGAGCATTTGAAATAGAACAGTGATGAACAGTGAGATTGAGGGTTCGTTTAGCAAGATAAAGGGTTTAATTATATTCATTAGATAAAATGGTAACAGATTATACCCAAGAGGGAGGCTGCTTTATGAGGATTTCCAGATGGGATTTATGCTGAGGATCGGCCCTTCTGTCATCTTTACTGGGGTCTGTGGTCGATTTAGAACCAACCTGTGGTCTCCCTCCTGCACCGCCCCCTCCCCATTTCTCTGTGTTTTTCTGAGTCTCTTTCAACACACGTTAATTGACTCTCAAGATTGATTTATAGATACAGATATATCTCAAACTCCAAACCTCTGATTTTAAATTTATGTGACCTATTTGGAATTTAAACATGCCCTGCCAGCCCACCCTCTGGTCCTTCCATTGTCATTCCTCTGTTTGAGGGGACCTGTTTCTTTTCCTTGCCCAGACCTCAGTCCCCTAGTTTCTCTTAATCTCCCTGGGGACTCACTCTGGAATTTCATTTTTTTTTTGTCCCAGTTGGATTCATTGGTGGGCCTTAATTTTTTTTTTTTTATTGGAACACAGCATACATATTTTTAAAAATGCTCAGGGGCGCCTGGGTGGCTCAGACGTTAAGCGTCTGCCTTGGGCTCAGGGCGTGATCCCGGTGTTCTGGGATCGAGCCCCGCATCGGGCTCCTCTGCTGGAAGCCTGCTTCTTCCTCTCCCACTCCCCCTGCTTGTGTTCCCTCTCTCACTGGCTGTGTCTCTCTCTGTCAAATAAATAAATAAAATCTTTAAAAAAATAAAAAATAAAAAAATAAAAGTGCTCAGATCATAAGTACCTGCTTTGAAAGATCTCTGCGTGAGCCCAGACGTAAAAACGGTGGCCCACGACACGGAGGAGAGTGGTTTAGTTATGAACTTGGGGCTTCGGTAAGGACCCTGGGCCCACTGACTTTTGTCCAGATTGCCAGCCTTGTCTTAGATGATAACCACATCCTCCTCTCTGATCCCACCATGCCGGTGGAGGATATCGAGAAATGTGCTCTGATTGGTTCTAGGACACATTTGTGTCAGCGCTGGGGGAGGAGACCTCCCTGCCCTCAAAGCCTTCCCACATTCCTGAGCCTGATGTCAACCTTCCCACTCTGGCACGTGACCTCAACTTGTAATCCCGCAGAGGACTGAGAACATCTGTCTCTAGGGAAGTCGCCCGCCCTCCTCCACAGTGGCCCCTCCCAGCCTTCCTCCATCAGGTTCTTACTATGTGTTGAGTGCAGTGTTCCCAAGAACTACCCTGTCCATGCCTCTTGACTGCGTGGCTGCTTCAAAAGAGGCCACCAACTTGTGGTTCTCATTGTGGCCACAAGGCACACAGTCCATGCGTTCTGTCTTTGATTCTGACTTCTCTGACCTAGATTTGAACTTGACCACCGCCCTGTGATGTCCATCTGGCTTTGGCATCACGTACCAGCTCATGTTGTCAGTGACGACCTCTTCTCCGCTGTGCCTTCTGGATATTTGTGAAGTTTACCGTATTAACCACAATAGCATTTTCAGCTATACAGCAGCCTTGCGTTTCCAGCGGGGTTCTGGATGTTTCTGGAGCCTAAAGCCCATTCCTCACTGGTGCTCCTTTCTTCCCAGGGGTAATCCTTCCCTTCCCCCATAGGACCTCTTCCATCTAACCACAGACGGTGCAGGTGGGTCACACACACTTGCTACCCCTCTGTCTCCTTTTGGAAAAACCTTGACTCTTAAGTGACGAGACACAGAATAACTCAGCTAACAGTGACCTACACAATTTATGCATATGAGTATCACATTTAATAACTTCTTTAGAGGCTCCACAGTATTGGGGCTTCACATCCATGTGTCTGCAGTTCTCTTGGTCCTTCCTCAGGGTTGCAGAGTGGCTGCCATAGGGGCAACCATCACATCCTCGCAGAATATCTTCATTCAGTTAACAGCTAGTTTTTGAGTTTCTGTTGTTCGTTTGGGATGCATTTCTGAATCAAGCCAACAACGACGTGGTCCTCTTAGAGTATATATTAACCCGTGAAAGGAATCAGGGCAGGTCCCTTCTCTCCTTTTAATAGGAAGGAAAAGTCTTCCCAGGAGCCCCTTAGTAGGTTTGCCACACTGCACAGGAAGCTTGGGAGAGTGACTCTCTGGCAAAGGTGGATGGATTGCCCGGTTGGCTTGGAAGGATCTCATTCCCAGGACAGCTGCCCTGAGTAGAGTGGGAGTTCCCTTAGCAAGAGAGGGTGGATGAGCCCCCCCAGCGAATAAAACTTTACAAGAGGAGTAGAGAGGATGAAGATGGAAAGATGGAAATGCAGAAATGTTTGCAGCTCAGCTTTGCACAGTTCACAGAACTTGTTGGGAGGTGATCTCAGATTTTCTGAATGGACACTTAACACTTGGAACAGTTTTGAGGAAGGAGTTAGGTAAATACACTTACCTTATATTTTTTAAAGATTTTATTTGAGCAAGAGAGAGAGCCTGTGTGTGCACTAGCAGGGGGAGGGGCAGAGGGAGCAGCAAATCCTCGCTGAGCAGGGACACTAACGCGTGGGAGGGGCTCGATCCCAGGACCCTGAGATCATGACCCGAGCCAAAGGCAGATGCTTAACAGACTGAGCCACCCAGGCGCCCCTTATTTGTTGAGCCTGATTTGACGTTTAAATAATAGAAAGGGAAATAATTCTAATACTTTTTGCAAAATTAAAATTGCAATAACAGATTTGTGCACACATGATTATCAGGAATTTCTTATAAGCCTTACCCAGCCTTGACATTGGTATCTTTGTAGAACAGCACTTCTCTGTGTGTGCCAAGAGAGCACTTCTTTTTTCGTTGCCGGTTTGTCGTGGTGTGGGACGTTCAACGGTGCGTCCATGTCATATTGCTGTTAAAGGTCCTGAGTGCTTTGTTCCCACTTCCGGGGTCCGTCTCATCACGGATCGGCACCTGTCACCAGGCACACTTGGAGGGATGCCCTTCTGGTTCTTCCACAAGGAAGAAGAGCACAGAATCTACTCACAGGTCCTAGTGTTTCGCAGCCACATCACCTCGGGCAAGTCATTCGAGTTGTACCAATTCACTTTTTCCATGTCTATAAGGAAATCCCGTTCCTGGCTTACCCACTTGCCTTTATAGCGTACTGGGAGATTTGATGGAGGTAACGAGAATCTTTTGTGCCGAGTAGCCCATATTTAAATATTAGACACCATTATTTGCTCTTTGGCTTTTAAATCAAGGAGAAGACCCCAGTAGTGAGAATTAAATAGCAGCATTACTTAAACAGTCCAGGGGTTCCCTTTTGCAGGAACATGCTGTTTTCTGTCTTGCCCACGCAAGGGCAGAGGGAGTCTACAGGAAAGCCCCAGGTATGTCCTTACCCCAAGAAGGGTCTGGCATGCCTGCCTGAAGGCTGGGAACTTCCTGCGGGGTTTCCTGAGAATTCATGGCCCAGCGTGAGGCAAAGTTGGGGGAGTCTGTGTCCGGTATGTACAGGAAAGGAAGGAAGGAAACCCAGCCGTGTGCAGTATTCTGCACACGTGGCCGTGGAGAGGGACAGAAGTCAGAGCAGCAGGTGCAAGGCCTGTTGTCAAAAGCAGGAAACCGGAAAGGAATAAGAATGGAAGCAAGACGCTGCGGAGGAGGGCAGGCTTGCATTCTTCTAACGCAAGGAAGCATTCGACCAAACGTTAAATACGTGTGGCTTTCAGGCCACTTGTGGGGTTTGGAAACGAGCATGTGATGTGAGCACAATGGTCATTACGATTCAAATGGGTAAACGTCCCACGGACACAATTAAAGACGCAGTGCTTGTTCTGAACACCGGGGAGCTGGCCCGTATCCGTAGCCTTTCCAAGCATTTACTTGTCAGGTCTGGGGAACAAATCGATCAGGGTGCCCCCTTTTGACCTCTTCAGTCTAGCTTTATTACAGACCCCCCCCCCCCAGTGGTGCACTTTTTATTGTTACTATAAATGCTAAAGATGCTGGGTTCAGTGGCCTGTTAAAAAGAAAGCTAACTGAATGTCCTAGGAACCTTCTGTAGTGATGTCCATATAAAGTTATTAGGAAAAATGAAATCCATGTGTTTTGCTTGAGAATTGTGTTGCTATTTCGCACCTTACTTGAAATTCATGGAAATTCTTCATGTCTAATTTCTTTAGAATCATTGGCCTCATGGAAACTACTTGGGGTGTCTTTCACCTTCTTTGCGTGTTTCTCATCTTTGAATAATAGGTCAGTTTTTGGAGAAAAGTAATATATTTTGGTTTGGTCTCTATATAAGCCTTGTATTAAAGAGTCTGACAGTTCATTTTATATAAAAATATGCTCCAAGTAACAAAGGCAAATAGAATTATAATGTTAAGACTTGCTCTTTTCCTCTACATCCTCCTAGAGTCAGAGGCTCAGCCTAATTTGTGAAAGCAGCACTGTCCAGTGGAAATAAAGTGTGAGTCCTATGTCAGGTGAAATTTTTCCAATTGCCACATTAAAGTGCAAAAAGAAATTCGTTTTTGTGAAGTTAGTTTTAATAATATACTTTAGCCCAATATACCCCAAATGTTATTTCAACATGTACTAAATTTCAAAATTATTAATGAGGTAGTCTGTATTTCTTTCCGTATTCATTTTTTCGAAATCTGATACATAATTCTCCGCGGACTGCAATTTAGTTCGCACTGTTTGATGGCACTCTTTACCTGGCTTTCATCCTCTCCGGGGTCAGTTGGCATACTTTTTCTGCAACTGGCAAAATAGTAAATATTTCAGGCTCTGCCATTGTCATGTGGAAGAATTCATGGACAGTGCACGGGTGGGTTCCAAGAAAGCTGTATTTACAAAATCAGGTGGCAAGCCGGATGTGGCTGTCAGGCTGAAGTTGGCCAACCCCTGCCCTAATGACGTGTACCGTCTCCTGGGAGCTTTAATCCTCAGAAGTTGACTTCTGTTTTGGTGTAAAGTCTGCTACCAACGTAGCTATTGTGATGACTCTCATTCAAAAATATTCAGGTAAGGTGTCCAAGGAAACAAAGTCCATCCTTAATAAGGAAAACTTCGGAACCACAGGCACTCCCCACCCCCCTCCTGAACTGGCACCTTGTAGGGCAGACAGTGCAAGCTCGTGGTTCGTGGTGCTGGCCTGGCCCTCTCTGTGCCCAGCTCCGTCTTGGAGCAGCTTTGTGACACTTGTAAGTTGCCCTCTCTGTGCCTCAGGTCATGCACCTTTACAGTGGGGGCGATGATAGTGCCTACCTTGCAGAGCTGCTAAAATGAAAGCGGGCGTCTGGCTGGCTCCGTCGATAGAGCACGCAACTCGTGATCTCGGGGTTGCAAGTTCAAGTGCCTTGTTGGGGGTAGAGATGACTTCAAAATAAGATCTTAAAAAGTTCAATAAAAACTAGCATCAAAAAGTTAGTGTAAGGTCTGACACATGGTAAGCTCTTGGTGTGTTAGCCTTCCTTGTCGTTGCTCCTGTTACCCTAGCACTGTTATTACTAGGACTGTTGCTACAGATGGTCCTAGTAGTGCTGTTACCGCCGCCGCCACCACCTTAGGGACTGAGGAATACAGACCAGTCCACGCACCGGAACAGAAGCGCCTCAAGCTGATCAGTCACCCTCAGGTGGTCATAGCAGCTGCTCGCGGTGTCACCTTGGGCTCGGACTGGTTGACAAGGAGAGGCGCTCTTGCACTCTGGGGACCCTTCAGCAGCATCTGCAGGGGTTCTGGTATTAGAAGTGGCGCTTGTCCTGGGGCGCCTGGGTGGCACAGCAGTTAAGCATCTGCCTTCGGCTCAGGGCGTGATCCCGGCGTTATGAGATCGAGCCCCACATCAGGCTCCTCTGCTATGAGCCTGCTTCTTCCTCTCTCACTCCCCCTGCTGTGTTCCCTCTCTCGCTGGCTGTCTCTATCTCTGTCAAATAAATAAATAAAATCTTAAAAAAAAAAAAGTGGCGCTTGTCCTGCTCCTCTGTCCTGGTAACTGCCATGTGATGTGACTTCTGTCACTCATTCTTTGGACCTGTTGCATGAAATCCCCACTGGCTGCCCTGCCGGCCTCACGGGGTGGTGGGAATGAGCACAGGCCACCGTGCGTGTGTGTGTGTGTGTGCGCTCCGGAAGTTTGAAAGTGTGATGCAAATGTTAGCTAGGAGCATTTCTTGAGTGGTTGGCTCTCTTTGCCTTGTATCACACAGTTAATCTGATCATCATGGGCTGACGAAATTCATAGGGCAGTTGGAAGGATTGAGATGCCTGTAGAATGCTTCAGTCGTTGGCGGAAATGTGGCCCCTGTTCAGTGAGTAGTAGCTGCTATTTTTATTTATTTATTAGAGGTGGGGGGGACAGCTAGAGAGGGAACCCAAGCAGGGGGAGTAGGAGAGGGAGAAGCGGGGGTCCCCGCTGAGCAGGGAGCCCGACATGGGGGAACGTGGGGCTCGATCCCTGGACCCTGGGATCACAACCTCAGCTGAAGGCAGACACTTAACGACTAAGCCACCCAGGCACCCCAGTAGCTGCTATTTTTGAGAAATTCGTTTAAGACACAGCCTTTTATCGTAATCCATCCCTGTAGATTTCTGTGTGTCCTTTGGACTGGAAATACTATTGAATGACCTTGTTATGTAGCGTGACAGACAAACTCCCAAATTTCCGTGGTCTGACACACTAGAAGATGGTGACACACATAAAATTATGACTCTCAGCGCAGAAGACTGACAGAATTAAGTCACTAGAGTCTTATCAGTAATTACTTTCGGATTGATTAAAATGTCGAAATAACAGTGACACCGTGTAAAGTGGGAGCTGAGGGAGTCCCACAGGTGATCCTGTCCTAGAACAGAGCCTCTCTCACACACGAGGCATCTCCCTAATCCTCTTTCCTTAGAGGTAGAGTTTGGGCAGAGATGGGGAGGTTATAAAGCTTCACGTGGGAGTGATCGCCTTCCACTTCTCCGTGCTTCTCAGCACGGGCCATCGAAAGTACAGGACTGCGTTTGCCACGGAACAGAGGGACTCTTGAGGGCCAGGGTGGCGGCGCGGACGGGAAACCCTCTGGTGTGGGGACTCTGCCGTTGCACTTTTGTACTTTCCTTCCATTCAGTAAAATCTGGATAGGATACAGCCCAGAGCAGAAGCCAGTGAGACGTCCTCCCTAGGGAGCTGACGCAGTACGTCCGGGCCGTGACGTTGCTGTGTGGCTGGTGCAAAGAACGTGGGACACCTGTGTGTCCTAACAGACGTCTTTAGGTGAGAGCAAAATGTAGCGCATGTTTTCATTTGCCTTTTTTTCCCCCTCAAACAAAGCGTATGTGTTTACCTGTACGTGCTTGTAGGTGTGTGTAGAATGGACACACGGTCGCGTGTTTGTCCGTTCATGGACTATGTCCAGACGGAGACGCAGGGAGCTGGCAAGAGTGGTTTTCTCCGGGACAGCGGTGGGATTTTCGCCATACACATTCTCCGTGTTTCTGATTTTAAAAACCACCACCTTTGGATACGTTATTCTGTCATGCAGCGATAACTTAATGGAGAAACTGAGACCACTTTTATTTCCCAATTTCTTTTACTTTCGTCCTCAAGCTATACTGCAAAGTGCCATCATTGTATTTTGCAGCCGAGCCATTTCCTATAGAAACATTCTGGTTGTGTCCTGTAAGTAGTCAAAAGGAAAAAAAGGGGGGCGCCTGGGTGGCACAGCGGTTAAACATCTGCCTTCGGCTCAGGGCGTGATCCTGGCGTTATGGGATCGAGCCCCACATCAGGCTCTTCCGCTAGGAGCCTGCTTCTTCCTCTCCCACTCCCCCTGCTTGTGTTCCCTCTCTCGCTGGCTGTCTCTATCTCTGTCAAATAAATAAATAAAATCTTAAAAAAAAAAAAAAAAAGGAAAAAAAGGGATATCGAGCTGTGTTTGGGCATGTTCTCTAGAAACACGCTTTGAGGACCGCTTGGGCCTTGTGGCCGGCATCCTGCCGGGTACCAGTGAGGCCGGCGCCAGAACAGAGTTTTTCTGCTCCTGTTTTCATAAAAGTAAATCGAATCTCGTTGGATAGAATTTGTTTTATTATGGTCTTCTTGCAAACTTCACCCTCCAACAGTGAGAAACCTGGCTCCCACCATTCACCATCCATTCAATTGTAGAGTAGTAGTGGAGTCGTGAGCCTGTTTTCCCAGGGAAGACCTCTGTCGGCTACAGTACGGCGCGCCTCCGCGGCTCCTTTTGCCCTTAGTCTTCCAGACCCGTTTCCGCCGGTACTAAGACGGCCCGGCCCCCAGCCCTTCCGGGAGGTGGTTTTCACGCCTTTGTAATACATAGAGGTTCAATTATGACAACATGCGCTACTTCCTGGGATCCTCCGAGGGTTCACTCTCGGCTTTAAAATTCTCTGGGTGTGGGCGAATGTATCCTGTCGTATATCCACCATTGCAGTAGCATACAGAATAGTTCCACCAACCTAAAATTTCCTTCTGCTCTACCTGCTCATCCCTCCCCGCTGCGTCCCTGGGAACCACTGCTGTTCATACCGTCTCTACAGCTTTGCCTTATTCAGAACGCCACGTAACTGGAATCCAGTAGTGGACACGCATGCTCACTTCAGACCGCTTTCCTGTAGCACCATATATTTAAGTGCCCGCCGTGTTTTGGGGAACTTGATATCTCTTTTTTAAAAATCTCTGAATAATAGTCCATTATATGGATATGCCACAGTTTCTTTGGCCATTCACCTATTGGACGACATCTTGATTGCTTCTAGATTTTGACAGTTATGAATAAAGCTGTTACGAACATTCACCTGCAGGTTTTTGTGCGTTCAGTTCAATTGGCTAAATCCTCAGGGGCATGCTTGCTGGATCATATAAAACTGTGTTTAGCTTTATGAGAAACTGTCTTCCAAATCGACTATCATTTGCATCCAACCATGAATTAACGTTCCTGTTGCTCCACGTCTTCGCCATCATTGCATATTTTCAGTTTTCTGGATTTAATCATTCTAGCAGGTGCATGGAGGTATCATTGTTTTAATTAGCAATTTCCTGAAGCAACTGCTGTTGAGGATCTTTCCATATGCTTAGTAGCCATCCCTGAATCTTCTTTGACGATGTGTCTAGATCTTCTCCTTTTTTTTTTTTTTTTTTTTACATCGGGTGGTGGTTTTCGTCGTGTTTAGTAAGTGTTCTGTATGTTGGATATGGTATTTTCTCAGATAAATATTTTAAAAATATTTTCCAGTGTGTTGCTTCTCTTTTCATTGTCTTAACAGTATCTTTCACAGAGAAGTTAATTAATTTTTCCTTTGATGAACTTTTGATATTGTCTCTGAGTCCTTGCCAAATAAGTACACACTGGGAAAGGCTGTGAACAGAACCACAGTTTCATTTATGCAACACCGTAGTGTAAGTGTGTGAATCTGGTGTGTCGGGTCCAATGGTAGGCAACTTAGTGACAAATTCATAAAATTCAGACCCTCCCCTCAGAGAATGGTTCATCTAGTGGGGACTTCACATGGATATGTGTAACAGACATGCAAACATGCATGACATGAGAAGCCGCATGGTCAAGGTCACATCCTAAGGCAAGTACACGTGTGCTACCAAGGGAAGGGGAGGTGACAGACGGCGCTGGTCAGATGCCTCAAGAGCAGATTTATGTATTGAGGGAGGGTATGTTGGAGAGAGCCCTCGAAGATCCATGAAACTCACCAGTTAGAGACAAAGGGAGAACAGCTGGTGGTGAGGCTAGAGCCAGGTGAGGAAGACAGCAAGTGACGGCTTTAGTCCAGAAAGTTACAGTTCTCTAGAATGTGAATAAAATGGAGGGTTTACCAGCTGTGTGTTGACTGGAAGGCCGACCGGAGCCATATGGTGGGGCCTTGAATGTGAACTTGAAGCCTTTGTCTTCGTTCGGTGTGTGCTGGGAGTTGGTGAGCGGGGGCACGAGCTACACTTCAGAAAGACTCTGTATGTGTGCGTGTGCGTGTTCTCTGTTCCAGTTTCTCCTTTCCTGTTGAGTAGTTGGGGTTTGTGTGGCTCTGCGGGGAGCACAGCAGCTTCTAGCTGTAATAGGTCAGCGTTTTCTCCTCGGGGTGGTGACTGCACTTGGCCGGGAGGGGTGTCTCGTGTAAGGCTGTGCCTGGTGAGGGAGAAATTTCCATGCTCTATAATCTCACCCCCAGGACTGACTCACAGCTTTTAACAGTCATTGTCACCTTGTTGCTTCCTGTTCCTCGCCTGGGAGAGGGGAGGGGGCTGCCTCTTCTCCAGGGGAAATTAGTTTCTGCCTCTTTGCTCAAAATGTGAAATTAGCAAGGGGCAACGACTGTGTACAAATGTTTAACAGCCCGGGAGTGAAATGACTGATGTAAGTACAAAGAATTTTTGTCGCTAGTTTAATGGGCTTTTGTTTAGGGCCTGTTCAAGGTCAGGAAAATTATATTGCTGCTTTAGTAACCACGCTTTTGAAAACTCTTCAAAGCATGATAAATTTCTGTTCAACATTTATTAACAGCTTTTGAGAGTTGGACGTAGCAAACACAGCAAATAGATTGAGAGGCCTTGCATCTTTTTTTTTAATTAATTTTTTGGTTAATTAGTAAGGTGAGGACAGGCGTCCCATTGTAAGACTTCCCAGTCATTACAGGGCTGGGAATGATAGTTTATTAGTGTGACATAATTGACTTTGGATAAGCCTTTCTGGAATCTTTGATTTTCTGAAGTTGAAGAAGGGTTATCAGAGGTGAGGTTTATGTTTAAAGGTGAATAGAGTGAAGGTGTATCCGATAATGGTAATAACAACACAAATACACCTAAGATATTAAATCCTGTCTGTAAGGTTAGTTGCAGTGCCATTCCCCCCGCTCCGTAATATTTACTTACCAAAATAAAGAATCACGTAAGCGTTCTTTTTACTAAATAATTCGCTTATTTTGTATTTCCTAGGATGCCAGGGACTAATCCAACACAATATGGACAATGAAATAAGTCCCTTGGTTGCAAACATAATATGTATATAAATAAAGTTGAATGTATTTCACACAGAGAAGGTAGGTCAGCATCCTTTAAAAAATATGAGGAAAAAAATAGAACTCTTTAATTTTAGAATGTTACACTAGGCGCTTTGAGAAACAGTCTACCAAAGGGGCATGAAAGATTAAGTCTTATAAGATAGAAAGTTAAAACTTTTTTTCTATTAAGTTACTAAGGGCAGTAAGGAAGGCACTTGTTGGTATAATGCTCAGATCTCATGTTTGGTTTTTCTGTGCTCCGAGGACCTGGATAGTCAGGCCTACAGCTTGCTGCCGTGTTGCATTCTAAGCAGATTGGAGCCAATCTCCCAAATTTGGACCCAGTCGTTTGTTGGGTCCAAACAGGGACAGGTGCATTTCATGCTGTTACCTGGAAGGTTGCCCTCAGTCTATGGAAGGAACTTCTAGTTTCCTCATCTGCAAAATGGAATCTGCCCTTCTAACCCATGCAATCAGAGTAGAGAAGTACCTTCTCCCTGAAGTCCTGGCTGACCCCCCCGAGAACTTTGAGGGCCCATCGATAATGAACTCGTTCTTTCTTCAGTAAGCACAGATTGAATATCCTCGTATTGTAGACACGTAGCTATTTCCAAGTTCGCTGACATCCTTATTATCTTGATGCAATATTTATGAAATTATGAAAGGCTAGGTAATGTTCAGGGTAATCAGATTCATTAATGCATAAATGCGTTTATTTCTGTCTCTGGTTGTGAAGCGCCTCGCCTGCCCCGGGTGCCTGTTTACCAGCACCTCTCTTGCCCTTTATTGAGATTTGGAGCTGCAGAAGGGAGGGCTTGCTCGTAGCTGGATTTGGGGGGAGATCTTAGCATGTTCTGTTATCAGTCATCCGTTTTGTCTAGGCATTCTGAAATCTTACTTTTTAAGATGGTAGGGGAAAATAGCTTTCCCGATGATGATGATGATGATTTTCGTAGAATTGAATTACCTGAAACAAATACATATTCAATCCTGTCTCCAGGATGGAGACTTTCCCGCACATCCGTTGCTACTTGTCCATTTTATTTTTTAAATTTTTATTTATTTTTTAAGATTTCCATATTTGTTTGAGAGAGAGCATGAGCAGGAGGGGCAGAGGGAGAGAGAGTCTTGATCAGACCTGACCCAAAACCGAGAGTCGGACGCTTAACCGACTGCGCCCCCCAGGCACCCGGCTGTTCTCCGTTTTAAATGCCTCCATGTCTTGTGTGGCTTTTATTTTTTTTTTTTTTTAAGATTTTATTTTTATTTATTTAACAGGGAGAGAGACAGCCAGTGAGAGAGGGAACACAAGCAGGGGGAGTGGGAGAGGAAGAAGCAGGCTCCCAGCGGAGGAGCCCGATGCGGGGCTCGATCCCATAATGCTGGGATCACGCCCTGAGCTGAAGGCAGACGCCCAACGACTGAGCCACCCAGGCGCCCCTTGTGTGGCTTTTAAAATACTTTAAGAAACTGGCTTTATTGAGATAGAATTCACGTACCATACAATTGACCCATTTGAAGTGTACAATTTGGCAGGTGTTTGTGGGTTCGCAGACAATGCACCCATCAGCACTGCCAGTTTTAGAACTTTTTCATCAGCTCACAAGGAAACCCCCTACTGTTGGCCTGCCCCCTCCCCGGCACACCCCCCACTGCTTCCACCAGCCGTAGGCAGCCACGACTCTGTGTCTGCAGAGTTCCCTTTCTAGACATTTCATATGGACAGAATCCTATACCACGCACGTGATTTTTTGTGACAGGCTTCTTTCACTTAGTAGAACGTTCTGAGGGTTCACCTAGCGTGTATTAGTGCTAATTCATTCCTTCTGGTGACCAAATACTATTCCATTGTGTGAATAGATACATTTTGTTGATCCATTCATTTGGGGCTTTTGTTTTATTTTCATTTTTTCAAGTAATCTACACCCAGCGTAGGGCTCGAATTCATAACCCCGGATGAAGAGGCAGGTGCTCTGCCAGCTGAGCCAGCCCGGCGCCCCCGTGCATTCTTTGTTGGTGGCCATTCAGGTTGTTTCTACTTTAAAGTATCCTTCCAGTAGCTTCACACTTGGTCTCCCTGCTTCTCTCTCCCTTCTTCACTCTGTTCCATGCAGGACCTCTGGAATCCACTCAATATCTGGGTTTTTACCTTGTAAAAAATGATACTTATTAAACATCTTCAAAGACCTAGCCACGTAGAAAAACAGTCATATTGTATATACGTGATTATCTCGTTCGTTCAGTGCTTCCCTTTTGTCCTAGCAGCCTTTCTTCCCAGGGTCCATAGCAGCGCCCCCTACTCAGTAAGGACCAAGCATGAGTCTCGCTCTGTTTTTCTGCACATGCGTATCTAGACTTGGGAATACTCGGAGATATTTGGGTTTGGTCGCAGACCACTGCAATCAAGTGAATGTCACAAAAAGCAGGCGAGATGAATGTTTTGGTTTCCCAGTGCATAGACCATCATATGTATACTATTCAGTAGTCCATAAAGTGTGCCGTAGCGTTATGTCATAAGTGTACACACCTGCATTTAAAAGGGCTCCGCACCGTCTGAGCTTCCGGCGAGTCATCATCACTGATCACAATGAAAAAGTTAGAAATATTGCAAGAATTACCGAAAACGTGACACAGAGACAAAGTGAGCAAATGCTGGTGGAAAAATGGTGCCGACGGACTTGACACAGCTTTGCCGCAACCCTTCAGTTTGCGAGAAACACAGTATCTGTGAAGCATGCTAAGACGCGGTATGCCTGCATAGTCGTGCGCATTTGATACATAGGGCAGGGTTTTTAGTTTTGGGGGGGGTCGGTTCTTTTGGGTTTTGGGGGGGAGGTCATTGTTTTACAAAAATGAGATTGCTATACATACTTCCCTGCATCCTTTCCCACCTTGCCAAAGGCCTGAGAGTCAACTGGTGCATCTTTCTCTTGCTCCTGTTTTTAATGGCTGCATATTTCATGATGTGCCTGATATCAGAATATCCCCGGCCGTTCATCTGGTCTTGTTTCCAGTTTTGACGCTGCCAACAAAGGGATCCTTGTACACCTCAGGTCTGACAGCATTCGTCTCTTACTCTAAGCCTCTATTGGCTCCTAACCTTGAAAACAATTGCCATCGAAGTTGGACGCAGGAAGTGCAGTTGCCTGGGTCCACCGCACCCCCCTGTGTCCCAGACTGACAACTGGACACGCCAGGTTCTTGTTCTGCCTCTTAGCTATTGTTTCTGCTGTGTTCTCTGTGGAATGCCCCTTCCCCTGCAGCAGTGAATAGAAGACTCTGGGTCAGGCCTGGGTTCAAATTATGTGTCACCCGTACCTCCTCATACTTTGCTTTCTTCGGCATTCCTAAGGAACTTAATTTTAATGTTTGATACGGTTTTATATTCGGCTTTCTGCTACGTAAGGAGTGAGAATTGGTATACCTGCCCCCCCCCCCCAAGTTGAAGGGTTCTGGGAAACAGTGCAGCCCCTGGGAGGCTACGCGTCTGGGGGCAGGGGCTAAGGGAATTCTCTGGACCTTTCTCTCAATGTCACTGTGAACCTTAAACTGCTTTTTAAAAAATTAAATGTTAAAAAAGCAGTTAAGGAGACAGTGAAAAGATGAGTGCCTGCCAGGGGTCGGGGGATGTAGAAATGAGTGGGTGGAGCACAGAGGATTTGGGGGGCAGCGAAACTACTCTGTATGGCCTCCTAGTGGTGGGTGTGTCATACATCAAAACCCTTTCAAGGCACCAGACTGAGCCCTGTAATCTGTGGACTCTAGGTGGTGATGACGGGTCAGTGTGGATTCATCGTTTGTAACAAATGTAGCGCCCTGGTGGGGGTTGTTGATTAAAGGAAAAAAAATCTAGCCCCACTTTTTTTTTTTTTTTTTTTTTGGTCTTCTCGAGCATGAACCCCGAAACCTTGCACATAGTAGGTGTTTAAAGCCCAGATTCCTGACGGATAGCTGTTACTTCCAAAGTCCATGTTATTTGTTGCCCTCAAAACTTCAGGCGGTCTCTGTCAGGGAGAACTCCAGAGCCCTGGAAACCTAGTTCCCAGTGAAGACCAGTGTGCACTGGGGAAGTTTTGGAAGGAAAAAAGCTTGTAAGTTGTGACGTGTCCAGCCCCCAGCTGGGTCATCTTTGGATATTAAAATCACCCGAGAAGGAAGTTGAAACTAGAAAGAGAACCAGCCATGGAAATGCTAGGCCCCCCGCCCCCCCACCCCCGCCTCGTGATTGCTGCTGTGGTGCCCGCGGATCCCCCTTCCTGCTTAAATGACCAGGAAGGGCCAGAAACACAATCGCACCGCGAGCCTGGAAAGCGGGGCCGCTCCCGGTGGCTCCCTCCTCCCTGCCCCCCTCCCTGGGCTGTACGAAATCCTACAACCACACCACACTAATTAGCCCGAGAATGGAAGGGGTTGTCATGGCGACCGAGCACTTTTTAAAGCACAGGAATGGTGTTCCTTATTGTTCAGTGTCTCTAGCTGTGGCAGAAAGGTCAGTGTGGCAGGCGTTTTCCATATGAATTTTGGCCCGAGAGCTAAGCCGAAGGTGGAATGTTCCTCCGAGGGGCTGAAGATGGTGAGTGAGGCTGAACTTTTTTGGATGGGGGCGTCCCTTTCGTAATATTTTTTTAGGACGTTCTAGGAACTGGTGCCAAACTAAGGAATCGCGGGGACTTGGTTAAATAGGGATCAGAGGGGAGGGAAAGACGCACAGAAAAACAGTGTGGCTCAGGAACGGGGAGAGCTGGAGAAGCGTCTTGGAGCATCCAGTGATTGAATATTAAATTCGTAGGCGTCTGATTACGAATTTAACAAAGTTGAGGAAGTCTGATGCTTTATTCGTGTTCTACGCCAGCTCTAGGCTGGGCTTTGTGGATGCTCCTGCTCGGATTCTCTTCCCAGATGACATAGCGGGAGCGTGTTAACCGAATACCTTCGGAACTGTTGCCTCTCTCCATTTCTCATAACGCACAGATAAGGCGCAAGAGTAACCAAGGGTGACTTTTCATATTTTTATGTTTTTCTTACTTTTCCAGGGATATTTAAATAATCAAGACTAAAAACCAGGGAGCCACAATTTTTTGGACGTTTGCCCTACTTTATTGCCTGTCCTCGGGTAGAATCCTGCTGAGTAGGGACAAGTTGACCACATTGTTTGTAGAAGGAATTAAATTAAATATAAGAGAAGTCCGCCTGCTGGAGAGACGATGGCAGGCTGTCCCATCAAAAGCTGTAGGGGAGATTTGCAGAGCGTTCTCCAGATTTATTCTTCTCTAGTTTGGGAAGCCTGCGGGATTAGATAGCTTTAAGCCTGAATTTGTATTAATGACCGCGTTTATAAGGACTGCAATTTTTTTTTTGTACTTTTTAACAGTGTGCTTCCGTCCTGTCGTGCTCCTTTCAGTCATTTTATTCACAGTTGTGTGATAGAAAATAGATAAAATAAAGGATAAGATAGAAATTAGTTCAGGGGAATGGCTGTTTGGATTGCAAAACAAATCATGGCCCAAAAAGCTGCCAGTGGGAAATGGCCTACTTTTGGGCTTTCCCCTGAAAGACCGTTGTGCTGTCAGCAATGCAGTTGGTTTGGGAACGGAGTAGATAAGAGAATACATTTTAGGACATGAAGGTTTGGATTGATTTTTGTCTGTCTTTGGTTTGGATTTTCCGGGATTCATTTACTTAGGGACCATCGTGTAGAGCTCTCCATACGTGGAGGATTTGACTAGATACTGAGAAGACTACAGTTCTCTATTTTTGTCCCTTTTCTCCACTGGTGTGCTTTCTCTCTCCCCACTCCCCACCCCAGCCTGACCCCTCCCTCCGTCCCTCACTGGGTCGCTCTGTTCTTTGGCTAGAAAAATGCCTTTCAGTTCCTTGAAATAGAAGTTCAGAAAGTAAATAAAGTGACATCTGGATGACACTCTTTGGGTTCTTTGAAAAACAGTATTGAAAACTGGTTATGTTTATGGATGTGAGAACAGTCAGAAATTTGAACATGGAGATTAATACCAGGGAATTATTGGTATCTTTTAAGATATGACAGTGGTGCTGTGGTTATATTAAGAAATGGTATTGATTGTATTTACGAATGTGATGATGTGAAGTCTGGGACTTCAGAAAAATTTAAGGGCAGGGAGTAAGGGCTCGTGAATGGTGCAGTGTTCACACGGTGATGGTTATTGAAGCCAAGCGATGGGTCCCTGGGGGTGGGGTTTGCTTTCTCGTCTATATTTGTGTGTGGTTCCGTGTGTGTGTGTGTGTGTGTGTGTGTGTAAGAATGGGGGTGGNNNNATTCTTTTTTTTTTTTTTTTTTTTTTTTTTTTAGATTTTATTTATTTATTTGACAGAGACAGCGAGAGAGGGAACGCAAGCAAGAGGAGTGTGAGAGGGGCGCCTGGGTGGCACAGTGGTGAAGTGTCTGCCTTCGGCTCAGGGCGTGATCCCAGCATTATGGGATCGAGCCCCACATCAGGCTCCTCCGCTATGAGCCTGCTTCTTCCTCTCCCACTCCCCCTGCTTGTGTTCCCTCTCTCTCTCTGGCTGTCTCTATCTCTGTCAAATAAATAAATAAAATCTTTAAAAAAAAAAAAAAGAGGAGTGTGAGAGGGAGAAGCAGGCTTCCCGCTGAGCAGGGAGCCCGATGTGGGGCTTGATCCCAGGACCCTGGGATCATGACCTGAGCAGAAGGCAGCTGTTTAAGGGCTGAGCCACCCAGGTGCCCCTCATTCACTTTTTCTTCTCACCATTTTGCATGTTCTAGATGCCAGACCAGTTTGACCAGGCAGTCGTGCTAAACCAGCTGCGATACTCCGGGATGCTGGAGACCGTGAGGATCCGGAAGGCGGGGTATGCAGTCCGAAGACCCTTTCAGGATTTCTACAAAAGGCAAGGCCGGGCTGAATAGATCCTCGTTCTTTTCAGAGGGACTGGGGAAAAGAGGAATTGTAGCAAAAGGTGACGCGTGGCGTCTTTACGCTGCAGGTATAAAGTGCTGATGCGGAATGCGGCCGTGCCCGACGACATCAGGGGCAAGTGCACGGCCCTGCTGCAGCTCTACGACTCCTCCAACAGCGAGTGGCAGCTGGGCAAGACCAAGGTAAAGTTACAGAGAAAGAACAGTCATCCCCTGGGACGCCCGGGTGGCTCAGCCGGTGAAGCGTCTGCCTTCCGCTCAGGTCATGATCTCAGGGTCCTGGGATCGAGTCCCACATCGGGCTCCCTGCTCAGTGGGGAGTCTGCTTCTCCCTCTCCCTCTGCCCCTCCCCACCCACTCATTCTCTCTCTCAGATAAATAAATAAAATCTTAAAAAAAAAAAAAATTCATCCCATCAAACTCCTGGACGATGTTAGGGCAGGCAACCTGTGCGACGGCTAACAAATTATTTTTGAACTTGGGGGACGATATGGTACTGTGCCCACCATAGTCTTTTGTTTTCCAGACAGTTAATATTTATCTGAAGTTCTGGACTTGTGAGGATCTCTGTTTTCTGAAACCTCGGACCCTGAGTGAGTGAGTGAGTGTGTGTGTGTGTGTGTGTGTGTGTGTGTGTGTTTTCCTGCAGGCAGTCAGCACATTTGGGCCGATGAGCAATTCACTGCCATGGAGTGCTGGGCAGCCTCTAGCTTCAGAGAAGTGAGAGCCCAGACCCTTCTAACTGTTCGTAACTCGAGTGCCGAATGCTGTCCCTGCCCCACGGGAGCTGTTGTGCAAGAAACTAGCCAACAGTCTGGAATCTCATAGGTTCACAAAAAATCCAGTCTAGACAACCAAGTGAAGGTCATTTTTGGAACACGCTGGTGTGGCTGAGACGAGGCCTTTATTCCAGACGGTAGCTGAGGGGCAGAAACTTTGGCCTCAGTAGCAAAAATTAGCCAGAAAACTGGTTGTGTGACCCATTCTTCTTCTATCAGGGAGCTGCCAAAATCTTCATTTTGGCAAAACTCTTGATTCTTCCCTCCGCTCCGAGCCTCGTCACACAGGAAAGACAGAAATGTGACCTGGCACAGAAACGCAGGCAGCTGGCGGTGGGGGTGGGGGTCGACCTTCGAGTGTTTGGATGTACTTGAGAGTAAGAGGTGGTCCTCGTGCCTCACCCTCCTGGCCCTCTGAGCAGCAGGGCAGCATCCGGAAAGTATTTTAAAGTTTCCACTCATATTACATTGTTTTTAACCAAAGGATTTCTTTCTTTAAAAAAAGGGAGAAAGGGGGCCCCTGGGTGGCTCAGTCCGGTGAGCGTCGACTCTTGATATCGGCTCAGGTCATGGTCTCAGGGTCGTGGTGGGGCCCCGTGTTGGGCTCAGCCCTGAGTGTGGAGTCTGCTCAAGATCGTCTCTCTCCTTCTCCCTCTGCCCCTCCCCAGTCTGGCTCTCTCTCAAAAAATAAATAAATGGGGGGGTGGGGAGAAAGGAGAATGGTTGACTATCTTAGTCCCTTTGGGCTGTGATAACAAAATACCACCGACTGGGTGACCTAAAGAATGGACATTTATTTCTCAGCATTCTGGAGGCTGGAAGTCGGCCAGCAGGGTCCTCACATGGTGGAGAGCGAGCTCGAGCTTGGGCCCCTCTCCCTCTTCTTGGAGGGCACTCATCCCATCATGGGGCCCCACCCTCCTGACATCATCCAAACAGAATTACTTCCCGGAGGTCCTGTGTGCAAATCCCATCACACTGGCGGATGGAGCGGGCACGGACATTCCGTCCGTCACATCAGTGACAAGTTCGGGGGCACATGGGGGGGCACTCAGCAGGGGAAAGTGTGTCATGGAATACTCTTCTACTCTTAATTTTTTTTAAGACTTATTTATTTATTTTAGAGAGAGAATCTCGAGGAGATTGCCCACTGAGCCTGGGGCTCGATCTTGCTCTCACGACCCTGAGATCACAGCCTCAAGAGTCAGATGCTCAACCGACTGAGCCCCCTGGCGGCCCGTGCTCTTCTGCTCTTGAGCAGTTTCACCCTGGCGGGGGTTCAAGATGCCAGCACCCACCAGGGTAGTGAGGGCGTGCAGAGGTGCTGGGCTTTAACAACACATGTTTTAATTCCCTCTCGGTATCATGGGTCAGGGCGCCAAGCGTGGCTTAGCTCCGGCCTCTGTCGGGGTCGCCCACGCTGCAGTCGGAGTGTCAGCTGGGGCTGCATTCCCTTCTGGAGCTCGGGGTCCTCTTCCAAGCTTACATGGTGCCAGCATCTGGTTCTTCGCAGTTGTAGAACTGAGGCCCCCGTTTTCTTGCTGGCTGCCACCTAGGGCTGCTGTCAGCTCCTCGAGGCCCTAGCAGTTTCTTACCACGTGATCCATCCCACAACACAGCACCCACTTCTTCAAGGCCAGCAGGGGAGTCTGGCTGGAGTCTTCTCGGCTGGAGTCTTTACAGTTCGTGTAGTCACAGAAGTGACAGCCCATCACTTTTCCATCTGCTGTTTGCTAGAAGGAAGTCCGTTTCCACCCACACTTGCAGGATTAAACCGGGGTGTAACTCATGGGGGGGGGGGTCACCTTAGGGTGTGTCCTCACACGTTTATAGGTCTCTCTGCCTGGAATTCTCCTCCCTCCTGCCCCCATCTCACCCCCTATTTATCTCACGCATCCTTCCATCTCAGCTTAGATGTGGACTTGGACGGCAGTTCTTTTTGACATTCTCCATGGCACCTTGCACGAAAAATACACCCCCAAACTGAGTCAAGCCCCCTCCTCTGCCATCTACGTCAGTCCCATTGTGACACTCAGAATGCTCTCGTGCCATCTTGGCGTGGCCTGTTGACTTCTCTACAATCACCCGGGAGAGAACGTAGAGTTAATTGTTCATTCTTGTATGCAATGCACAGAGTAGGAGCTCAGTCAGTGTCTGGTAAGCACTAAAAAACTATAAGGGTTGAAACGACGATGTCACCCGTTTAGTCCTCCAGGGGAAACCTTCTAAAGACAGTTTAAATGGAACTCTTGATACAATATCGCCTGCTCTGACTTTAATCAAAAAGACAATGCATTGTCTCTCAGCGGATACCCTCCTCCTATCCCGCTGCCTTGTACAGTGGAGGACGGCCAGGACAGTGATGTCTCAGACGATGCTGGTCTCTTCTGCGAGCTCTCAGGAACCAGTCCGACTTCACATACAATTACAATTTCATCATGGAAATGAAGCCCAAGCAAGGCTTGGGACCAGGCATAGCACAGGCGACACAGACACCTAATGACATTGCCCTTCAGGTTACTATGTTCCTGGGGGAGAAGACATCCTCGTGTCACCCATCAATTGTGTGGCGTCCTCTCCTCTAGGAATAAAGACACCTCTTCTCCAGGAGGGAGCTCACTGTGGATTGCAATGCTCAGTGGAGCATTCAAGATGAGGAAATCTTTAAAGAAGAGTTAAACTTTAATCAGTGACCAGTTGGAGGTAGAAGTAGGATGAAAACTTGACAGTTCACAGAAACATTGGGAAGAAAATGTAAACATCAGAGCGTTTGAATTGTGTCCACTAAATAGCTTTGACCTTGGCCGCTGTTTGGCTTAATTATACACTAGTGTGTGTTTTGGTCAGTGTTGCTGCCAGAAGGTCTTTGTATTTAACGTCTTGATATCGAGTGAACATCTGGAACTTCGGGTAAAGAAATTCCCATCACACGTGACGGAGGGAAACGTGGACAGCGTTGTGGTCGGCAGCTCAGACGCGGCACCAGGTCTGAATTCGTTGGCTCACATAAAAACACATTTAGTTCTTGGAAGGCAAGAATTCGTATCTGCTGGGGAAGCGTTCCTAATGAAGGTAGGAGTCCTGCCTGAACCTCCAATGAACAGCCTGTCCAGAACATTCCCCTGTGTGTCCTCGCTGTGAGGTTGAGTTGAGGGTGACCTGGTTTTGACTCTCCCTGCTGCCTTGTGACTCTGACACATTTCATTTTTCTAACCACCTGGACTCTGTTGCCAGACCTTTTTCCCTCTGTTCTATGGCAATAAAGCCTGCAAGAGGTTATTTTTTTATAAAGACATCTTACTAGAATAATCCTTAGGCTCTTGAGCTATTAGGATAAGGAAGAATAAAAGGTAGATGAAATTGTTCAAATTGTATGTTGAGTCGAGTTCAGCAGGGCGGTCCCTCAAGTGGGCACTGCCCTTTCCGGAGCCACCCGATGGCACCTGCCACGGGCAGCACCTCCATTCACAGTGGCTGAGTCATGCTGTCTCCGTCCCAGCCATGTCCCAGGAGGACGGGGATACGGCCGCGGCTCACTGTGAGGCTGGGAGAACTGACGTGGCTTTCTGTGTGTCCTTGCATAAATGCAGGGTGGATGGTCTTAGGCTGAGTCGGGTCTCTAAAATTATTTTGCTTTATTTGTTTGCCCTGCGGGTTAGTGGAAGAGCATCTAGAGAAAGATGGGGAAATAAATTTACTAGGCGGAGTGGAGTGCTCTTTGGGATGGGCATGAAACTTCACACTAAAGCAGGCATTTCTCTGATTCCGATTCAAACCAAGACATTCTGTAGACTTCCAGTAAGGTGAGAGATGCTCTTCCCTTCATAAAGCTCTCTGTGGGGTCATGGATTAAGTACATTGCTCATCAGAACTGGCATTTTATTTAATTACGGCCCAGCCACCATTACACTTCCCCAAGATTTTGATTTTCGAACTTTCAAAAACTCATCAAACAGTATTAGGGTAAGATCTTTAATGCTGAAAAAAGTCTCAAAGAAGTTTAAAAACTTCTTGAAAGTCTAGTCTTGATGAAAACTGCTTCAGAGATTCATATTTCTGAAGACTCTGTTATCAAATAAATAAGCTTTATACTTGTAGCTTGTTTTTTGTGTGTGTTTGTTTTGCCAAAGATGCAGTCTCTTCACGCATCAATAGAGCATATAATTGCAATGATAGGAAGAGAGTTGTATGGAAAACTTTTCTAGAATTATTTGCGGTAGAGTTTTACAAGTGCTCGGGAACTTAGAGCAGGAGTAGGTAAAGCTTCTGTGAGTCACATGCTGGTAGGATTCTTTATTTGCTTTTTTTTTTTTTTGCCCAAATGTCTTGGAAGAGACAGAGCAGAGTGTCTGGGAAAATGTGCTATTAAGAAAACATAATGCATCATTATAGGCCAGAATGACTCACAGGAGCATAAATCAAATATCATGAGTGAGAGAGAGTGTCATTTCGCTTCCCGCCCACCACCACCAAAACGCTTCCGGGCTGACTGTTAATAGAAAAGCATAACAATATTTGGCACTAGTTTTTCTAGGGAATAGTTCAGAATTTCTTACGCAGGCAGTAAATCTGAAATGATAAAATTGAAAGCTACCTTGATTGACGGGAGGGTCTTAATGTTTTCTCATCTTTTCAAATATTGGGAATTCTGACAGAGGGTGCCAATTAGCAGATGTACTTCCCTTGTTTAATAAGCATAGGATTGAGGTGCCTGTTCCCAGAAATAGGCCAGCAAATAGCTATGATCTGTTTTGTCCCAATTCTGGCATTCTTGTGAGGGTCAAACTGAGATGGAGTGGAAATGGTTCAATTCTAATTTCAAACTCAGTTTTCAGAATTACATTTTTTTTGTTTTTAAGATTTTATTTGTTAGGGGGAACATGAGTGCAGGGCAGGGGGGCAGAGGGCGCCGGGGAAAAGCAGACTCCCTGCTGAGCAGGGAGCCCCATGCAGAGCTTGATCCCAGGACCCTAGGATCATGACCTGAGCCAAAGGCAGACGCTTAACCAACTGAGCCACCCAGGCGCCCTTAGAATTACATTCTTAATGTCAGTTTTTAAAATGTACATTAAAGTTTTTGAAGCCAAGATCCCATGATCGTAAGTAGTCACTTCACAGTCCTGCAGAGAGAGTTTCCATGTGCTAGCAAAGTAACATTTTGCAAAGTTCTTGGATTTTTTCCCCTCCCTCCCTTTCATTCCTTTTGTAACATAGGGTGTCTCTCTGGTTTCTTGTGACTTAAACTTCACGTGGGACAGACACCTGAGTGAGTGTAAGCTTTGCTGGCCACTTCATAGTCCTCTATGCCTGAAATGGGACTTTTATTTTCTACATCTTTGCTTTTTCTTCCTAGTAATATATTTTTACTGTATTTTTCAAATGTCTTAGTACATGACAGATGGAAAGTTTAAAGCAACACAGCGTCCCTCCCCCCAGGGAGTTGGAGAGGGGCTGTCCTAGAACACGTGGCTGTGTGTTGGGGGCACATTTACGGAGAGAGAAAAAAGCCTGACCTCCAAAAGCTATCCCCGACTCAGAGAGAACCTCCTTTTACCACCCATGTTCTTTGCTTCTGATGCGTCCCTTTCCCTCGGCCAGGTCTTCCTTCGAGAATCCCTGGAGCAGAAACTGGAGAAGCAACGGGAGGAGGAAGTTACGAGGGCGGCCATGGTGATCCGGGCCCACATCTTGGGCTACCTGGCACGGTAAGAAGCGCACAGAGGGGAGAAGCCGTTAAGCGCCAGGAGGAGGCCTTCCCCTGTATGTGTCACCAGGCGGGGTAGCCCTTGTTTGCTTTTATTTACAGCAGACCTGGATGGAGGTCAGGACCAGGCTGTGGGGAGTCTCAGGGTAGCGCCCCTAACTAGCGCCGCGTGCCCAGTTGGCTTGACCTGGGTGGAACGTAGGCAAGGGGCCTCCGGATGTCTCCATTAGAGCAATGACAGGAGGGGCCGTGCCGAGATATTTCAGTTGTTTACCCAGTTCTGTGTCGCATATTGAAGCGCAGCAGCCTAGCTGTTGACTTGGCTGTTGGCCCGTCGGGTCCGCAGAGCCCCCCGCCGCCGCCCCCCGATCCCGTGTTTGCCCAGCGAGACAGCTTCTTCCCTTGTGTGCTGGAGTTCTGTCCATCGCTGCGGACCTGCCTGCTGCAGGAAGCCCCACATCGTTCCATTTTCCGAAGTACAAGACCATCCTGCTGTGCCCCCCCCCC
>NW_024423897.1:50232437-50235133 GCF_017311325.1 Ursus maritimus
CCCCCCCCCCCCGCCCCCATGAGAACGGGAGACTGTGTCCAGTCTTTTTTGGTGCTGTTTACAATCCAGCCTCTCCCAGGACTCTTCAAAGTCAGCGTGAGGGGTTACGGGCTTATTTAGCCAAGATAATGATAAGGTTCTTGCTTTCGTTTTGTTTGTTGTTATTCTTTTGTGTTCCTTCCGTTTTGTTTTGTCCAAAGCGGCCTCCTGTTCGCTCCCGTGTCTATAATGAGACTTTCAAAACTAGGCCCTCTTCTTTTGTCTTGTAGCTTAATGTAAACTCATTTGGAGAGCTCAGAGCCTCATTACCTCAACAGCTATTCTGTTGTGCTGCTTTTGTTTTTCGTTTTCAGAAAGCAATACAGAAAGGTCCTGTATTGCGTAGTCACCATACAGAAGAATTACAGAGCATTCCTTCTGAGGAAGAGATTTTTGCACCTGAAGAAAGCAGCCATAGTTTTCCAGAAGCGACTCCGAGGTCAGATTGCCCGGAGAATTTACAGACGGCTGCTGGCGGAGAAACGGGAGGAGGAAGAAAAGCGGAAACGGGAGGAAGAGGAGCAGAGGAAACGGGAGGAAGAGGAGAGGTACGCTAGCTTTCTTGCTCGGATGACACAGAAGGACACCTTTTGAGTTTTAAGGTCAATATCCATTCTTGCAGCAAGAATTCCCAGTGGATGCTGCAGAACCTTCTATTTGAAGCATTACCTTTTGGTGGCTTGGATATAAAATTCCTTGGCCGCCTTGAGGGCCGAGTTCTGTGCATTTTTCTTCAAGCACAGAAGGAGCAACTGACCAGAGGAAGAGGATCCATCCCTCATCCTTTTTAAGTTGTCTTTAGCCAAGTTTTCTTTAAAAAGGTAGCTCTCTCTCGGAAAAGTGCTTCTGGGGTTTTTATTTTTCCATTGCTTTTGGTTATTTTCCGTCTTTTTTCTTTCTGTTTTTAGAGAGAGAGAAAGGGCCCGAAGAGAGGCTGAGCTCCGCGCCCAGCAGGTAAAAAATGCCGTTGACCGCATGGCATCCCGTCTGCCCCTTTCCTTCCCACTTCAAACACTTTGATGTAAGGATTTAAAACGAAAATAAAGTATAAAGATAGAAGAAGAAGCATTTTAAAGGTGATGCTGATGATGCAACCCATTACAACTGAGTAAAACTTTGTGAATGTGTGAGGTTTTAAGTGTGAGTGCGGACCGCACCATTTCTCTAAACGCGCGTAGCCGCTGTAGGAGTTTGCTGGCGCACTGGAACAAAGCACCACTCAGCCTGTGTGGACTCAGTGACAGATATTGGTATTTCACGAGTCTGGAGGCTAGACCCCCAGGATGAAGGTGTCAGCAGTTTCGCTTTCTTCCGAGGCCCCTCCCCTTAGCTTGCAGGTGGCTACCTTCTCAGTGTGTCCTCCCGCGGTCTTCCGTGTGTGTGCCTGCATCCCTGGTGTCTCTGTGTGTCCCGATCTCCTCGATCTGTAAGGACGCCGGTCAGATGGGGTTACAGCCCACCTCATGGCCTAAATCTAACTTAATTGCTTCTTTAAGAGCCCTGTCTCCAAATACACGTTCTGTGCTTCGGAATATTGGGGCTTCAGCATGAGCCATTCGTTTGGGGGGGGGAGGCACACAGTTCAGCCCATAGAAAGCACATCTCCTCGTGGTTCTTCATTGCAAAGAAGGAGCAATGCTCGTACTGGTGTAGTGACCCTTGCTGACCTCTTCTTCCTCTTCTGTGCAGGAGGAAGCGGCAAGAAAGCAGCAAGAGCTGGAAGCCCTGCAGAAGAGTCAGAGGGACGCGGAGCTGCCCTGTGACCTGGAGAAGCAGAAGGAAAACAAGCAGGTGGAGGAGATCCTCCGTCTGGAGAAGGAGATCGAGGACCTGCAGCGCATGAAAGAGCGGCAGGAGCTGTCCTTGACCGAGGCCTCGCTGCAGAAGCTGCAGCAGCTGCGGGACGAGGAGCTCAAGAGGCTGGAGGACGAAGCGTGCCGCGCGGCGCAGGAGTTCCTGGAGTCGCTCAACTTCGACGAGATCGACGAGTGCGTCCGCAACATCGAGCGCTCCCTGTCGGTGGGCAGCGAGTTCTCGGGCGAGCCGGCGGCGCCGGCGGAGGGCGCGGGCGCCGAGAAGCCCAGCTTCAACTTCAGCCAGCCCTACCCCGAGGAGGAGGTGGACGAGGGCTTCGAGGCCGATGACGACGCCTTCAAGGATTCGCCCAACCCCAGCGAGCACGGCCACTCGGACCAGCGAACCAGCGGCATCCGCACGAGCGACGAGTCGTCGGAGGAGGACCCCTACATGAACGACACGGTGGTGCCCACGAGCCCCAGCGCGGACAGCACGGTGCTGCTCGCCCCGTCGGAGCACGGCTCGTCCGGCGGGGAGCCCACCTACTGCCTGCCCCAGAGCGGCGGCGGCCTCCCCTCGCCGGACGGCGACTACGACTACGACCAGGACGACTACGAGGACGGCGCCATCACGTCGGGCAGCAGCGTGACCTTCTCCAACTCGTACGGCAGCCAGTGGTCCCCGGACTACCGCTGCTCCGTGGGGACCTACAACAGCTCCGGGGCGTACCGCTTCAGCTCGGAAGGGGCGCAGTCCTCGGTGAGTGCAGCCCCCGGGCGGGGTGGCGGGGTGGACCTTGTCTGCGAGCCGCGCGTCTGCAGCCCCGTGCGGGGGGGGGGGGGGGGGGGGGGGGGGGGGGG
>NW_024423897.1:50235143-50286737 GCF_017311325.1 Ursus maritimus
GGGGGGGGGGGGGGGGGGGGGGGGGGGGGGCAGGGTTGCGAGCCGAGGTTTCAGAGTCGGGCTCTTGAAGACAATCCTAAACCCCTTTCTCTGGCCAAAAGCAATCGCGTTAGTAAATGGAGCTTTGATGCGCTTGCTGTAGGTTGAACACAGAGCCCAGAATTGCCCAAGAAAACTGGCATCGTAAAGGGAAGCTTGAGCTGTAGCTGTCATAGCTTCCCAGCAGGTGGGGAAATAAGACCCGCTCTCAGTCGGAACTAGACCGGCCAAGGGCGCACCGGGGACCCAGCCTTCCGGCGGCTTCCCGGCCCGCTCCCCGGCTCGCTCTACCTGGTTCTGCACTTGTTAACGGATTACACGTGCTCCTTCCAACTTAAAGGTTTATTTATAGTTGACTTTTATTTTTCCCATTGGCTGTGCATTAAATATCACCTTGATTTTCTAAGACTTGAAGGTATTTTTATCATAGTAGTTTAAAGGGAGTTAACTCTCCTATGGTTTGATTAAAATTATGCCCTTGAACAGCAGTGTTTTTACAACACCCTTTGGATTAAAGTATGTCTCGCATCGTATCAATTCAATGGATCATTTGACCTTACAGGTCAGTAGTTTGTAGTTCTTTTGATGGCCACCCTGTGTTGTAATGGTAAGACTCCTCGTGGTGCTTCGGTCAGGTTTTAGTTTTTTCCACGTTGACAGATGCTGGGCATTTTGGTGGCTTTTTCTGTTGGCTCACCATGGGCTCTCTCCTTGTCCAGTTTGAAGACAGCGAAGAGGACTTTGACTCTAGGTTTGATACAGACGATGAACTTTCTTACCGGCGGGACTCTGTGTATAGCTGTGTCACCCTGCCTTACTTCCACAGCTTTCTATACATGAAAGGTAGGACCCGCGTCCCCAGGGCGCCTGGGTTGGGGTTCGAGCGACGGCCTCCTGAGGTTCTGTTTTCACGGAGGTTGATTGAGGGGGACCAGGAAGGTCACTCTCCATGGCCCTCACCGGGTGTGAGGTCCTCTCGGGTGAATGAGGGATGCCATGGGTGACGTGATCGTACCACGAAGAACGCTGATTGGACTCTCACAGCGTTGGGACAGAGAATGCAGCTACTGTCACCGTCTTCAGGCCCTGTCTCCTCTCTCTTGCCACCTCATCTCATTTCTGTGCTCTTTTCCTTTCTTTTACATCTCCTCCTCCCCCCCCCCCCCCCCCCCCCACCACACACACTTTGCCTTTCTGTCTCTTACACATGCTTCTGCGGGAGTTGGTGTAGCCCATTGTGATGATAAACTACACCTTTCCCTCCCCCAGGAGTGTTAGACAACCTAGAAGGGTTTCTTCTACATGGGGGAAAAGTAAAGATCTGAGACAGGGGTGCACCTGGCCTTGACTGCTTATGACACCTGCTGTCTACTCTGCACTTCGTGAGGATTTGGGTTGTGTATTTTGACCGCTATTAAACTTTGAATGTCTTGTATTGGCCCTTAATACTTAAGGGCTTCAAAGCATGCTCCTTTTGGGAAGGAACTTAATGGGACCTTGTCATCCTGCCTCATTCGTGTTCTCAACTCTGACTTCTATTTTACTTTTTAAGTTTTTTTATTTGGCTGGTTGGGGGTGGGAGGAGCAGAGGGAGAGGCAGAACGAGAGAATTTTAGGCACCCTCCATGCTCAGCACAGAGCCCAATGTGGGGCTCAATCTCACGACCCTGAGATCATGACCCCAGCCAAAATCAAGAGTTTGACACTTAACCGACTGAGCCTCGCACGCACCCCTCAACTCTGACTTCTGAATCAGTGACCTGAGAAGCCACAGTCCTCACCAGGTTTTGGTAGCAGTTTCACATGGGTCCCTGAAAGAAGGGTCTGTCTGGTTTCTCGCAGGGCTCCAGGCTAGATGAGGGACTGGGTGCAGATCTGGGGGACGGGCAGGGAGAACCCCAGTGATGCCCTTCACTCTGCCACCCCTCCTTTCCTTTCCCACTTCTCTGTCGGCAAGTTTGTCTTCCTCACTCTTCCTCACTCTGTTTTCCACAGCAATCCCTCCTCATTTGCTTTTCCTTTCCTTCTGTTTCCCTCCATGAGAAGTTGTTATTCTGTGTCCCTTTCCCTGTGTCTTCTGTTCTTTGCCTTTGCTTCTCTCTCCTACTGGCATATTTATCTTTTTCATATCACGTGGCCTCCTTAATAGTTTTCTTCACTTACATTTTTCATTTCATTTCTTTTGTTTTGCCCCCACCCCGCCCCGGTCTTCAACATCAGTCTAGCTACGAGTATCAGTCACTGGCTTTTCAAAGTTCTGCTGTTCTCAACCCCAGATCCCCAAGGTGCTCATGGAAACCCCACCAGGTTTAGTTGAGGGGAGCTCTTCCTATCGCCTGAAGTCGCTGGTTGGTGGAAATTTTTATAGGAGTGCTGGAATGAAAAAGATTGAAAAATTTGAACTGAGTAATCACGTGTTCACTATTCTACTCAGTAAAAGAAAAAATTTAGTCACAAATCAGAACTTAATCTAAGAAGTACCAATCAGAGCATTTTAAGATTTTTGTCATGCATTTCTCAGAATAAATATAAACTTTTTATTAGTAGTGTATATTTCCCCCACCCCTAACTTAATTCTCGTTCCCTAAGTTAGCTTTAGAATTCCTATAAATCACTCTTATATGGCATTTGGATTTATTATGTAATTGTCTGATTAAAACAAATAAGATTATGAGCAAGTAAAGATATATTCAAAGTATTAAAATCTTAAGATTAAATCAGGAAGAGCTCAAGAAGGTAAGCAAGTGAATTTTTGGCAAAATCCTCTTAATAAAACAAGTTGTTGTATAAATGCATCACCTTCTAATCTTTGATACATCATTATTTAATCTTTAATAAAGTATTTTTAAAGTTATAACCAGACATTTCAGAGAAACCAATGATAAAATCGAACCACTACATTATATTTTATGAGCATAAATGCGTTTTCACCAGCCTAGTAGTCTCCTTAAAGGGTTTGCAGTTAGGAAATTAATAGCATTGATCAAATTCTCTAAATGATGAAGTATGGAGAGAGCGCCCAGAATTGGAGAGGGGCAGCTGGGAGTGAGTCCCATCCTTGGCATAAAAGTAACAGAGCAGGGGCGCCTGGGTGGCACAGCGGTTAAGCGTCTGCCTTCGGCTCAGGGCGTGATCCCGGCGTTCTGGGATCGAGCCCCACATCAGGCTCCTCCGCTATGAGCCTGCTTCTTCCTCTCCCACTCCCCCTGCTTGTGTTCCCTCTCTCGCTGGCTGTCTCTGTCTCTGTCGAATAAATAAATAAAATCTTAAAAAAAAAAAAAAAGTAACAGAGTGAATAAGCTCATGGTGATGAAGGGTATCATCTGTGTCTTCGAAACATTTTTTTAAATCAAAGTGTAACTAACATACGGTGTTTTCTTGGTTTCAAGTGTACAACATAATGAATTAGCACTTGCACACGTGGCTCGGTGCCCACCACTAGAAGTCGTAGTCCCTGCTGGTCCCCCTAAAACGTCATTAACCTTTACCCCCCGAAGACAATAAGATAATAGAATAACATTGCACTAGTTTCCTCTGGGCTTGCTTTGAGAAACCCAGATTAAAGCCACAAATCAGAAAGAAAACGCGTAATTCTGGTAGCCCTTGGCCAGTCTGTTGTTTGTTAGGAAACCGCCCTGGAGCGTGGCACGGTCCTGGACTTCTCAGCCAGGCTAGCAGACAATGCTTTAGGCTTAAGGAGGTCCAGCGAAAGCAAGTGCCTTTGCACGCCAAACCCCAGATTGTCTGTGCCTCATTTGTTTCAGTGTGAGGTTTAGATCTGTAGTCACTGAAGCAGTCATTGAGGAAATTATTCTGAGAAGGTCTGTTTTCAAGTTCTCTCCAACCTGGCAAAGCAAGAATTTTCTTTATTCTTTCAGGATCTGTGTTCACCTGTGCCTTATTTTTACGACTGGCTGATCAAAAAATGTAACTCATCTCTTTATAATACATTACTGAAGTGGATTCGGTGTTCTCCAGTGGGCTCATTAAGAGATTTTTGATCGATGGTGGTTAAGATGTCACCTTCATCCTTGGGAAATCTGGAATACTAAGATAAAAGTATTCTGCTAGAAAAATATTAGAAAATGTTTGAAGATTTTATTTTTAAGTAATCTGTACAGCCAAGGTGGGGCTCGGACAACCCCAAGATCAAGCATCACATGCTCTACTGACTGAGCCAGGCGCCCCCCCCCCTTAGAAATATTTTTCATCTCGTAAAAGATGTATGTATATCCTTGTTTTACTTCTCTTACTGAAAAAGTTTTCTGCTAAATAAATTACAGCTAATTCTCATTTTTAAGGCCTATTCAGAATTCAGTTGTTTCATGTTCTAAATCTTACACTTTTTACATATAAGTGATTTTCAGATGATGATACTTTTCTTTGAAAATATGTGTTTATCCAAAAAGGTCCTTTTTCCTATGGGAGTTTTAAGTCTTACCCCCCGCCCCCGCCCAAATAATAAAGAAGGAATATGTGTAAACTTTTTTTTCCCTTTTGGCAAATTTTTTAAACTAATTTTTCCCTTTTAAACTAATTTCTCCTCCCTGGGGCATTTGGAGAGAAGCATGATCCCTTCGTTTGGAAATGGTTCACGGCCCATAGCTGTTGACTCACTCCAGGGTTAGTGTCAGCTCATGATTTGTGTTTCTGTCAGCGCCTCACCCAGATTTCTCGGCTGAGTGGGAGCCGCTTTGGAAATAAGGAAAGGCCAGCATTGCTGTGTCATCCAACCAAGCCGGTGTAGCGTCGCCCCCTCCCCACCCCCCGAACACAAGCCAGCAGGTGCCATGCTTTGTTGAGGGGTGTCTTGGGGGGCAGTTGGGCAAAGTGGGAGGGTAGGCTGAACCTTGAGACCCTCTACCGATACTATCATGCAGTGTGACTGACGTCTCTCAACCCCCTCCCTACCCTATCTTCGGGGAACAGGTGGCTTAATGAACTCCTGGAAACGCCGCTGGTGCGTCCTCAAGGACGAAACCTTCCTGTGGTTCCGCTCCAAGCAGGAGGCCCTCAAGCAAGGCTGGCTCCACAAAAAAGGCGGCGGCTCGTCCACGCTGTCCAGGAGGAACTGGAAGAAGCGCTGGTTTGTCCTCCGCCAGTCCAAGCTGATGTACTTTGAGAACGACAGCGAGGAGAAGCTCAAAGGCACCTTGGAAGTGCGGACGGCCAAGTATGTGGACAGACCCAGGAGGTGGCCCGGCTGGGTGGTGCGTTGGGGCTGCTCGGTCATTCATGTCAGGGCCTCCAGAGCCACTGGTCCCTGGTCTTTGAAGCAGGAGGTTGTAGCAGCTGTTGAGTGCGTCCCAGTCATTCACTTGAGCTGATAGAATTGTTAGGGGACTGGGGAAATGGCTTTGTGGACCGTTCACTTCTCGTGGTCACGTTCAGACCCTTGGCTCTCGGTAAGATGCCCGCTGGTCCCTGTGGGAATGTGATTGGTTGTATGCAGGGATCCTCGAATATTGAACAGCGGGTTAAGAACCTTTTTCCGACCTTTAACCAACCCTTTAGTGGTCAGCACAGCGTAACAGATGGCCAAGTTGGAACCGGACTGCCCATCTGGAGTGTTTGGTTTTTTGCTTTAGCTTTGGAGGTGTCATGGACTATAGCGTGTGAGTTTCAGATGTTACAACGGAGCGAATCCACGTTTGTATGTATCACAAAATGATCACCGCAGGGGGTCTAGCTAACATCCAATCACCGCACGGAGTTAACGTATTTTTTCTGGAGATGAGAACTTTTAAGATCTATTCACTTAGCACCTTCCAAATCGTTGATACTGTATTCTTAACTAATTCTCCATGCTATACATGATGGCCCCAGGACTTATTTTGTAACTGGCAGATTGTAACTTTTGACTACCTTCATTTTTTTTTTTTTTTTTAACTTCTTGAATACCCTGCACTCTTAGAGATGTTTTTTGAAATGAATCCTTTAGTTTTTACCGCTACGGGATAGACCAGCATCTTTGTTCCCAACAATGAGAGGAACAGAACCGGACTTTGAATCCAATACACCCCCTTTTTCTGGCACCCTTTTATAGAACCAAAGCACTGGACTATTGAGGACCTATTTTTTTGGTTAAAAATTAAGGTTTCCAGAAAATGGTTGGACTTAGCAGCAGCTAACTTGATACTACACATTAAACGTTTTGGGATAACCTGTAGCCCTCCGCTCAAAACCAAGCAATCACCATATTTAGAAAATGAGTAAGATAAGCTTTGAGACAGGAGATTAAGTCCTGAAGTCACGAGACCTTAACACGGCGTGTTGTTGCTAACCAGCATCGGCAACTTTAGAACATTATCTATTGAAAAGTGGGAAGTTAAGCAAGGAAAGTGTTCTACGCATTTAATTTTAAGGCAAATAATGAGGTGCAGACAGCAGAGTATTGGACTTTTCCAGGCTGCCCCTTGGAGTTCGTTAGGATCCCATGCTCCAGCACAGGAGCGAGTGTGTGGGGCTGTGAGTCTAAATCCTACAAGAAATTTTCATAGCGTACACAGCTGGGTGCTTCGGCCTCTCAGCCCTGCGTCCCCGATGTTCCTCCTGATTCACCCCATAGGAGGCTCACCCACACAGGCCAGGAAGCTCAGAGGAGGAGGGCAGAGAGGGAATTTCACTGGAGGAAACTGATGTATAATCCTCGTGCACCTTGCTCTGTGCTGCATAATAAAAAGCCCTATTCTCTGGGTGCTTTGTGAAAATTACAGAGTTAAGGAGACGTTAGCTTTTACTCGGCCATTTCTGTCCTGTTCTGCAGAGGGAGGGCAAGGAGTTGTTAGGGTTTCACCACATTAAGATTTTTTATTGACATTAGTTAAAAGGATCCTCTTTATATTTTGAAATGTTACAGAAAATTTCAGTCCTATGCAGAAGTAGGCGGAAGAATATAATGAAATCCGAGTGTTAATTGGTAGCTTTCCCACCACCCCCGCGTGGCCATAGTGTTTCATCTGTAACCCCACCCACACTGCTCCCCCTACAGGCCGTGTTCTGTAAAGCAAGTTCCTGACATCACAATTTTATCTCTGAATATTTTAGTATAAGAGATTAAGACTCTTAAGATATAATCATATTATGGTGACATTAAAAAAAGATAACATTAACTTCTCAATCATCCAGACTCCAGTCATTGTTTAAATTTCCCCAGTTGTCTTGAAAATGGAGGTGACAGTTCTCTCGTTGGTTCAGATTGGTGTAATTCTTCCAATCGGAATCCAAGTAAGGCTTAGAATTTTTAATCCATCCACAGATCTCTCAAATCTCTTATAATTTATACAACATCCCCCACCCCCATCATTTTCTTTCCTCACTCGCTGTCATTGAAGACGCCACCGCCATTTATCCTACAGTTTCCAGATTATGTACACCAGGACCCTGACAATATCATCACTCCCTCTCCAGGGAAGCTTTTTACAAGTGTGGTTTCTTGGGCCCCACCCTGGAGAGAGCCCCCGCCTTCCAGCCACATCACAGTCTCACCTCTCATTTTTTTTTTTTTTTAAAGATTTTGTTTATTTGACAGAGCAAGAGACAGCCAGTGAGAGAGGGAACACAAGCAGGGAGAGTGGGAGAGGAAGAAGCAGGCTCCCAGTGGAGGAGCCTGATGTGGGGCTCGATCCCAGGACTCCGGGATCACGCCCTGAGCCAAAGGCAGACGCTTAACGACTGAGCCACCCAGGCGCCCTTCACCTCTCATTTTATACACAAGGTCACCGAGTTCCTGAGAGGCAGAGTGGCTGGTCCAGGATGACATGGTCTGGACAGTGTCCCTGGGGTCCTGCTCAGGAGACTCCGTGACCCGAGGCTTGACTAATTCCTGCCCACCTGTCACCTCTCACTTCCTGCTCAGAAAGGGTGTCACACGCTGCTCTAGGAATTTTCACCATCTTGATTTTTAAAAATGTTTTATCTTGTCTCAGTGATTCTATCTGTAAGATATTTATTTTTTCTAACTAGTCAGACTGTTCCGTTGTGTAGATGTAAAATGAATGTTGTACTGGGAAGAGTTCTACTTCAGGGGGTGAAGCAAGCTGGCTTTATCCCCGAGACCCTTCTTCATCAACTATTTGACCATCTGTGGTTCTGTGCCAATGTCTGCTTGTGTTTTACCCGGATCTTGTTAACCTGGTCCACCGATTTTAAACCTTCAGTGTGGTTTAGGGCTTGTTGGGATGAGAGCAAGATGGTGTTGAGATCCAGAAACACCCAAACTCTGCTCTCCAGCCCAGAGCCCCCAGTGGAAATAATGTGCGGGCAGCTGCCCCAAGCCTTCTAGGGCCTCAGCAGGGGTGGGCATTGGGTGGGCTGGAGTGAGGAGAGAGCCTTCTCCCTACACAGTCTACCTACCCCAAGGAAACATGCTCTGGCTTGAGCCTTCCTCTGCCTGGAAGCGGAGAGGAGCCCAGCCACAGCCCCCTCCTCCTCCCCCCAGAGGCCACAGCGATCTTCATCATTTCTTAAAAACAAAACAAGCAAACAAAAAACCAAGGCTAAAGTAGGTGTTTGATTTTTGGGTTACAGTTTCCCACTCCATCAGTTTAGTGAAAAGGCTTTTCCCATTTACTCTTAAGGATTCTGTGGTCCTGATTTGTATTTCGCGCTTTTGTTGCTTTGCAGAGAGATCATAGATAACACCAGCAAAGAGAACGGAATTGACATCATCATGGCCGACAGGACCTTCCACCTGATCGCCGAATCCCCCGAAGACGCCAGGTGAGACTCAGCTGTCAAATGCCGCCAGATTCCTGCTCAGGCCTGGGCGCTGCCCGGCCGGCTCTGAAAAGATCATACTTGGTTCTCTAGTTGGGCTTTTCTGTTAGGATGGCTGAAGAACTGAGTCATGAGATTGACATGCTTGTCCCCTGGGGAATCTTCCACTGGGTTAAGGTGTCCAAGTACCACACACAGTCCAGGGTTTCCAGCTTTGAAAGCCACCGGACAGACCCCTTGTTATCTCAGCTCGGGCTTTTGTCTGAGCAGCGTATGAAACCATGCAACCACACAGAGCCGAAAGCCCACCCTCTGGAAGCTTCTGAGCTTTGAAAGGGAATAGCTTGTGTCTGTTTAGGGATCAAGAAAGCAGGAGCATTAACCACTGGTTGTTTAAATAAATGATAGCACTGTGGCATTCGAGGAGCATTTAGGGTCTTCATACTGAAGAATTCAATTCAGCAGGACAGAGGAGATGGTAAACCCGTAGAGAATTACTCGATTTCAGGCAGTATTCTAAAGTGCTTCACATATACTGACCCATTTAATTCTCACAGCCGCCCTACAAGGTAGTAGCATTATTACTATGATGACCGTGAACCACATTTTACAGAGGAGGAGACTCAGGTACGAGAAGGGGGAGTATAATCTGTGAAGTCACAGCAGCTCAATTCTACTGAACGGAGGCATTACGTTTCTTGTTTCATATGGAGCTTACTTTTTTTTTTTTTTAAAGATTTTATTTATTTATTTGACAGAGAGACAGCCAGAGAGAGAGGGAACACAAGCAGGGGGAGTGGGAGAGGAAGAAGCAGGCTCCCAGTGGAGGAGCTGGATGTGGGGCTCGATCCCATAACGCTGGGATCACGCCCTGAGCCACCGAGGTGCCCCAGGAGCTTACATTTTTGACTGAGCTCAAAGGACAGTGTGGTTGGTGTCCATTGGCTGGATCAAGTGGTCTCACTTTGCTGGACCTCAGGTTTCCATCCTAGGGAGATGTGGGAAAAAGGGAGCGAGCTGGTATCTGTTCCCCAGTGTGATGCATGACAAGGTCACACAGTGGGTGAGATACAATCAAGCATCTCATTCTTCTGCTGCTTTGACAGCCACAGGGCTGTGTTGGAGGTATCTGTCTTCTCTGAGCAATGCCGGAGAGCATCTTCGGCCTATAGCCTTTACTTTTGACCTCCAAAATCTTAGACCCTTGGAATGAATTCTCAGTGCCTGTCGCTACTGCCCCTTTGCCCTTTGAATGTTTGAGTTGATACAGCACCATGGCAGCCGCATTAAGGACAAAGAAAATAATTCTTCCCATGGGAACGAACTAAAACCCTGCTTGGATCCACAAATTATGACACAGACTGGAAAAACAAGCAAACCTGGAATTATAGCCCCGTCATTCCATCTGGGACTCCTGGAGACTGCCCGTGGTTGTTTGTGGCCCGTGGAATGCCCACAGCTTTTCAGCTGAATTATAGGCCCAGCGTTTGGGAGCCGTCCTCTCTATTTTATGCCATAACGAACCTGCTAAATTTAACATTTGGGACTTTTTTTTTTTTTTTTAAAGTAGGTTCCACACCCAGTGTGGAGCTTGAACTCCTGACCCTGAGATTAAGACCTGAGCTGAGATCAAGAGTCGGATGCTTGACCAACTGAGCCACCCAGGGGCCCCAATGTTTGCGATATTTTAACTGAGGACTTCTTCTCTTGACCAATAGAACACATTTTTAAAAATTCCTTTTCAGATGGAGTTAAACTTGATCCAAGAGGAGAAATTTGTAAATTTAAGAGTGTCACCTGAACAGAATGAAAGCCCAGCAAATTTTGTTCGTGTGTGCGTGCATATGCATGTGTGTGTGTGTGTGAGAGAGAGATTCCATGAGGCCTACATCTTGAACGTATGTGTTTTTCAGTGTTTGGTTGGAGAAATTTTTGAGCTTCATAAAGCAGGGACTTCAGTCTTGCCTTTAAGTTAATCAGAATTGATGAAGCAAACTTGTATTGAGATGTTTCCCTTGGTTTCCCTAGGAGTCTGTGTACGTTGCCTATTTTCAAGCTCTTGGTCACATTTTTCTCCTTCAGGAATCACAGGAGATGGAGTTTAGTGTTTGCTCTAGATACGTGGCTTACCTTTCTCTGCAGGTGCACGTTTTTTGTTTAAATGTCCCCTCATATACACCAAGTGCTTTGTCCTCTGCTGTGCTTTGTAGGCGCACATATGTGTGTTCTGTCAGCCCCTGTGGGAGAAGGATGTCCCTGGCACCTCGTCCGTTTTACAGTTGCTTGATAAATGTTGGACGGGTGGATGGATGGATGGATGGACAGACAGATGGATGAGTGATATTTGTGGTCATTTTCCTCAAGCCTGTATTGTGTTTCTAGTTACATCATGACTTTGTTCAGCTTGACTTTTCTGGGGTTGACCTGTTTTCCTTTGTTGTCTGATTCTGATGAGGCTGTGAGAAAACTCATTTGAGGTGAAGATAGAAGAGTTCTCCAGTCAAAATAACTTTCCACTTTCTACTTCAAGCAATTGTTTCTTGTTTCCAGCTCTCCTATGGTTTTGTTCTTACTTAAGTAGAAATGCTATCAGGTGGTTGGAAACCCCATCCTGGAAGTGAGCAGGGAAAATCGACCTCAGTGGCCACCTTGAGATGGTGCTCTGGCGTCACTGACTTCTTACTTTGGAATTCACTTCTAAAAAATGAAAAGGCACTTGACTATTCCTTCGGTTATAGATAATATCCTCAGTAAAGGTCCTGGATGGAGGTGTTCCGCGTGGAACCGAGGATTTCATTATCCTCATTGTTCAACGTCTCAAGGTCTGGGGCAGCTGGAGGAAAGGATCTCCCGTTGATCTAAGTTGCGGCAGCTGGTATCTAAAAGCACTTTGGCTGTTTTTTCTACCTTTGCCCATTGATAACATGAAACCCACATGTACCCATGAGGAGTGTAGGCAGATTAAAAACAAAGTTGCTCAGAGGAAATGTCATTTTCACAGAGAATGTGGAGAAGGGCATCAGTCACCGTGTTGCCAGTCCAGCAGTTGGCCTCAGTTGGCCTCTTCTTGACAGTCCCTTTCTCCTTCCCACAGCCAGTGGTTCAGCGTGCTGAGTCAGGTGCACGCGTCCACCGACCAGGAGATCCGGGAGATGCACGACGAGCAGGCGAACCCGCAGAATGCCGTGGTGCGTGAGTGCCGTGGGGTGGAGGGAGACGTCCCCAGGGTGGCAGGGGGCCTGGGAATTTCCAGACCATCTTAAGTAAAAGTGTAATAATTCAAGAGATAAAAGTGTAATAATTAAAGGAATATTTTTTAAAATCATGCAGAAAAACAATTAGTTGAAGATTATAAGTTGTAATAGGCTTCAGTCCTCCCACTTTATTAAAAGAACCAAAAAAATCCCGAGTTTTATGACATCATGGAAGCACACTATACTTTCCTTCAAAGGACGTAGTGAATTCTAACTTGTGTCCTTTCAGTCTTCACTCTGTGCTAGACACATGCAGAACCATACAACCATAGTTTAGAAATAAAGTTTTCTTTTCTCCTAAGAGCAACTTCACATCAAAGTTTCTTAGCAGAGTAAGTCTAAATTTAGTGATGGATCCCAGTGTAAGTCAGAAAAAATGTGTACTGTTGAAAGAAGTTTGTAAACACTTTTCACTGAAACTATTTTAAAAACAAAGAATAATTTATATGTATTTTTTAATGTGTGACCTGTAGCTTCTGTCCTATTTGGAGGCCGTGCTCACCACCTGAAGGGGGACCTTTCTTAGAGAACTATTATTTTACAGTTAATGCAGAAAGGAGGAGTGTATCTTTGCCTCTTTAGAGAGCCGTGACCTAGGGATATCATGGTCATGTGTGCTGTGCTTTAATGATTCTCTTCCCCCCATTTTTGCTCCTTTCCAGGGCACTTTGGATGTGGGGCTGATTGATTCCGTGTGCGCCTCTGATAGTCCCGATAGGTAAGCCGAGTTTGACTCGTAGCAGAAGAAATTAGTAACCAGCTCTGTCCGCATCTGAGCCACGTTCTTTCCTGGGCCATGAAATGATTCTGGGCCGTGTGTTGGCACGTGGTCAATCCCAGGCTTCTTTCTTCGTGTCTACTTCTGCATCGTCTAGAAGTCTTGTTCTCTGGGTATCTTTGGGATGCTGGGGGAGACTGTGGAAACCTAACTGAAATAGTTAAAAACATACACACAAGAGGAATATTCTTCATTTGGATACAGGGATCAACCCAGGATTCATAGAGGAAGAAAATGCCTGCTTCGGAAAACAGTATTCCAGCATAGGGAAGGGTGTCTTCCCCTTTCTAAACGTAATAATGAACTTAAAAAGGATTTTGATTGCAATTTATACGTAGAGTATTAATAAATAAAAGCACAAAGATTTTTCCTTGACATTTCCACCTTATCTGTGCCCTTAAGATTGCATGTTTTGGTTTTGTTTTTGAAGGCAATTCGTCTTCGTGGATGCCCTCAAGAGTCTGTACCATTGACCTTTGTCTTTATCTTTCCTATTTTTCTTTGCTGCCTTCTGAATTCTGAGTTAAGAATCAAAATTGGCTTCTGTCTTCAGGAGCATAGCTTTAGAAAGTGAATAGAAATGTATTCCAATTGACAACAAAAATGGTGACCACTAGGCAGAATTACGTGGAGTCTTCATCGGCCCGTTGACGGAGGCTCTTCTGAATCACAGACCCTTCATTTCTGGTATCACCCTGTGCCATCCTACACCTGGCTCGGGAACCTTAACAAGTGTGTTTTGTCAATAGCCCAGATTTTATTCTGACGGTCAAGTTCCCACCCTCTCTGCATCTGTCTCCTCCTAAACCCCTTCTCTCTAGCAGGCTGAGCATATGAGGATCCATGCGTAGAACTTCCCATCACTGCTCAGACCCTTCTCTCCCGCAAGTGCCCTCCTTTCTCCCTTCCCGACTATAGAAAAGTCTTTTATTTTGAAAGAGCACCTGTCTTTCCCTGTCTACTACAGTCCCGTTAATCTTGCTTTTTCTTGAATTTCTGCAGCACTGAGCTACTGTAAGCATTTGAAAACCTGTAAGAAATCGTTCACAGTCACTAGCTTAAGGGGTTAGATGCAGGAATGAGTAGGAGCAAGGGCCTAGGAGAGATTCAGGGCATTGCCAGACAAAGAGATGAGGGAGAAGGTGAATTTCCATTATTACATTACCCCTGACTGGGAAATGAGCCTTTGTTAGATTGCTTTGAACACACGGACCCAGGTGGCTTTTTGCAGCAAGCATAATCAAGTGCATAAGATGTTCCGTTTACACTTATTCACTGATCTTCTTTTCTTACTGCTGTCTGACATTTCATTACCGACCCACAGAAATATCACCCCAGGCCATGCCCTGAGGCAGAAAGAAATTTACTTTGGAGAGGCATCAAAAAAAATTTTCCCCCATCGTCACCTTATTTAGCTTGCCCCGAACCAAGTGTCATCTGGAAAGTTTTGCATGAAGAAATCTTTCCCCTTCCAGGGCCTTCAGAAAGTGTGGTTCCAAGTGTAACGGTCAATGATGCATAAAATACACCCCGCAGAAATGAGCAAGATTTGCCTTAGCATAAAGTCCAAACAGTGCGGCAGTTTTCAGTCCCCGTGACCCTGCGCCAGAAAAAGGCCTCCGGTCTTGCTTCCGACAGGTGATGCCACCGGGAAAGCTAAGAGTCTTTGCTTCCTTCTCGCCCTGTCGCTCAGACCCAATGCATTCGTGATCATCACGGCCAACCGGGTGCTGCACTGTAACGCCGATACGCCGGAGGAGATGCACCACTGGATCACGCTGCTGCAGAGATCCAAGGGGGACACGAGAGTGGAGGGCCAGGAGTTTATCGTCAGAGGTGACCGCCACCACGGCTTTGCTTTGTCAGCCTGCTCTGGCTCCCCTCGCGTAGATACCGCGGCATTTCCCACGCGAGCAGCTGCTCTGAGGAATTTTGACTCTTGAGGTTGCTTTAAAAAAAATCACGTAAGAAACGGTCATGGATGGATGGCCTTTTCCAGCAAATATATAGAAGTAGGACCATCTGTAAGCATCCCGCAACTTATTACCTGGTATTTGGGGGTTTCTCTTCGTAGTTTTTCGTTGACATTTTAATCTTTCTTTCCAGGGTGGTTGCACAAAGAAGTAAAAAACAGTCCAAAGATGTCTTCACTGAAACTAAAAAAACGGTGGTTTGTGCTCACGCACAACTCCTTGGATTACTACAAGAGCTCCGAGAAGAATGCTCTGAAACTGGGCACGCTGGTCCTCAACAGCCTCTGCTCCGTCGTGCCTCCGGACGAGAAGATCTTCAAAGAGACAGGTAACAGCCACGTGCCCGCGACGAGCCTGGCTTCGCTCAGCCCAAGGGCATGAGTTTGCTCCCCGGAGTGTGTGCTCTCTTTTTCCCCCAAAAGCAGCTCATTTCTTGTTGATTAATCGTCTGAGGCCGTCTGTGGTTAGCTCTATGGACACTTAGTATTGAAACCATAGTAAAGAGGTCCTGCTTAATTGGGTTGCAAAAATGTTGTGAAGACAGTCACACAAAAACAAAGATTCTGCTGTGGGGAGCTCGCTTTTGCTGTGCTGTGTGTTCCTCTTTTCTATCTCTGTGCCGTGAAAGTCCTGTGCAGCCCAAGAAAGCTGAATCCTGACTGTCCGTGAGCTTACTAACCTCATAGAACAAAAAGTCATGTGAGCTGAGTTGTGTTCTTGTCAGTATTATGGAAATATTTCTAGACTGACTTGTTGCCAGTTGTGATTTTGTGTTGTTTTTTTTTTTTAAGATTTTTTTAATTTATTTGAAAGAGAAGAGCACAGGAGCAAGGGGCAGGGACAGAGGGAGAGGAAGAAGTGGGCTCCCCGTTGAGCAAGGAGCCCGGTGCGGGACTCGATCCCAGGACCCTGGGATCATGGCCTGAGCTGAAGGCAGATGTTTAACCCACTGGGCCACCCAGGTGCCCCGATTTTGTGCTTTTTTAATACAGTTCCTCTGTCCCAAGTGACCACTTGTTTCTGGACACACAGACTGCTTGCTTAGCTGAAGTGCTTTCTCTCAAGGGAGAGTCTAAGGAGAGGAAACACCAGGAAAGGAGAAGGAGCATCAGAACGGGAAGGAAGCGTTTTTTCTCTGGTTCCAGAGCCGTCAAAGCGACTTAGTTTATGCCTGTGTTTCTTTCAGAGCACGTGTTACACCATTTATTTATTTTTAAAGGGTTTGTTTTTTTTTTTTTAATTTGAGACGAGAGAGAGAGAGAGCGCAAGCGTGCACACAAGCGGGGAGGAGCAGAGGAAGAGGGAGAAGCAGGCTCCATGCTAAGCAGGGAGCCTGATGCAGGACTCGATCCCAGGACCCCAAGATCATGACCTGAGCCAGACGCTTGACCGACTGAGCCACCCAGGCGCCCCGTTACCACTGATAGATTGAATCCTGGGTTTTGGTGTTTTGTGTTTGTCTTCCCCTCTCCACCGTAAGCTCCTCCGGTCGGTGGATAGGTGGGTCACCTCGCTCACTTAGGAATGCAGCGAGTTTTGCTGAATTAACTGCTGAAAGGGGCTCCGACCGCTGGGTGTCTGGGCCGCGGGTGCCAAGCGGCCGTGCGGCTAACTCGTGCGTGGGCTCTGCCGCAGGCTACTGGAACGTCACCGTGTACGGGCGCAAGCACTGCTACCGGCTCTACACCAAGCTGCTCAACGAGGCCACCAGGTGGTCCAGCGCCATCCAGAACGTGACGGACACCAAGGCCCCGATCGACACTCCCACCCAGCAGCTGATTCAGGACATCAAGGTAAGGCGGAGCCGAGCTCGTCAGCGTGGTTCACAGTAGCTGCCGATTCCCACCCTTGGAACATCAGGGCCTCGGCCAAGCTCTGTTTTTATTCTGTCATCAAAACTAACTTTAGGTGAATTTTCTGTTGGAATATCACGGCTTTTAGAAATCTGAACGTGAGCGCTTAGGTGAAAATCGACACTAAAAGTACTTTGTTTCCCAGGAGGCATCAGATGTTGCTGCTGAGACAAACTTGGGTGTTGGGCTGTGTGGACAGAGGGATGATGGTCTGTGGTTTGGGGTGTAGGTTCCCCATCCCAGGGACATAGTGTGACCTGTGTGGGGATGACCTGCTGCCACATGCCCTTCAGCCCTGCTGTGGGGACCTTCTAGGAGCAACACGGTAATTCTACTCTTACTATGCAGTTACTGGACCACACAGGAGGATTCACCAGCAGCATGGATTGGTCTAGAAAACTTGGAATCTTTTTTAGGCACCTCCAAACTTACAGAAAGCTTCATTAACCTTGTTTAAATTGTAATTTCCTTTTTATAAAGATGAATTGCTCAGTGAGTATACATTGCACGAATAATTATGTGGCAGCCACGCACAGAGATTACCGCACTCGTTTTTCAGGACTGGAAACAGAGACGTCAAATATTCTGGTTGTGTTGTTCACATAGCTGGTCAGTCCCTGATGCAGAACCAGGTCAAAGGGATTGTTTTTACTGCTGTTTCTCTAAGTTATCCATCAGATAGATTCCCAATACCAAGGAAAGAGCTGGAACAGAACAGAAGAGATCTGAGAATGATAGCGAGGCAGGTGTTTACTGATCTACATGAAAGGAAATTAGCTCATCAGATCCAGGAGGCAAGCTCAGACTTCGCAGAGGTGGGAGAGGGTCTAATATGTCCGTAGGATACCATTTCCCACCGAATTCAAGTCTGCCTGTGGATTCCAAAGTGCTGTGTTTTCTGGGTATTTGGAGTGAAATTCCACCAAGTCACTTATTCTCCAGGACTCTGCAAAGCATTCCATGAAACCCAGGATACTAAATACTAGCAATTTCATTTTTAACATTAAAACAAGTTTTTTTGAAGTTTTCTTTTGAGAAAGGGGTGAAAATACATCAGCTGAACTTTGTCTTCAAAGCTGTGTCTTATCTATTCTTATGTACTCTAATTTGAAATCTGTCATTAAAAGAGTAATAGAATTTTCCAAATATGAAACAATCCTCTTTAAAAAATTAGGTTGCCCTAATTAAGTCCATACAAAATTGTTGAAATAATTAAAGGTTTTTTTTTCTCCTGGCTTTCAATTGGGTGTTATTAAAAAAGTTTCATAGTGGAAATTACCACGATAGAATGATTCATTGCCTCTCTTCCAACTCTTCTGTTTATTTAATGTTCTAAAAGGAACTTTGCCTTTTTCGAATCCCAAGTTAACATTTTAGGATCATAAGTACATGATGAATTTTTACGAAGGGATCTCTTAAATTTCAGGAAAGAGAAGGCAGGCATGTCTCTCTAATAACATATCAACATGTATAATTTTCAGGTATAGAGAAAATATAGAAGATCAATTAAAGAATGAAAACAATGTATTTTTTAAGCGAATTGTAGATAAAAATACATGGTTTGGCTAAATGTTTGATGCCTAAATAGCGAAAGAACTTTAATTTTTTGAAGTATATATAATCTCTAGGGGAAAATATTTTTAATAATATGGAAAAACATATACACATGGAATGAAGAGAATGAGCTGTGTGTGAGAAAAATACGTATTTGTGATTTGTCTTCAAAAACAGATTTGTGGGTATCTTCATGCTTGAAATTTTTTTTTAAAGATTTATTAGAGAGAGAGAGTGCGTGGGCAGAGGGAGTGGCAGAGGGAGAGGGAGAAGCAGCAGACTCCCCACTGAGTCCGGAGCCAGACTCTGGGGTCGAGCTCACAACTTTGAGATCATGACCTGAGCCGAAACCAAGAGACCGATGCTTAACCGACTGAGCCACCCAGGCTCCCCGAAATTTTTTTTTTTAGCAGGCTGCATGCCCAGCATGGAACCCAACACAGGGCTTGAACCACAACCCTGAGCTCAAGAGCTGAGCTGAGATCAAGAGTAGGACACTTAACCAACCACCCAGGTTCCTCCATGCTTGAAATTATTACTGTTAGATTCTCTAGCATCTCATGGATGCTTTAGACTCTGGAAAATGTTCATGTGTGAGAACACAGATGCTGGGGCGCCTGGGTGCCTCAGTTGGTTAAGTTGCTACTCTCTTGATTTCAGCTCAGATCATGATCTCAGGGTTATGAGATCGAGCCCCAATGTTGGCTCCGCTCTGGGCATGGAATCAGCTTGAGGTTCGCTCCCTCTGCCCCTCCCCACCTACTCATGCTCTCTCTAAAAAAGAAAAAATTAAAAAAAAAAAAAATACAGATGCTTTTGTTCTTGTACACACGTTTTGGATAAGCTTGCTTGCTTTACCGGGCCTTCTGTTTTCAAGGAGAACTGCCTGAACTCCGATGTCGTGGAGCAGATTTACAAGCGGAACCCCATCCTCCGCCACACGCACCACCCCCTGCACTCCCCGCTGCTGCCCCTGCCCTACGGAGACATAAACCTGAACTGTGAGTGCCCAGCCCCAGCCACCCCCCGCGGCGGACACCGCATTCTGTTCTCCGGGTCACTCCTTAGCTCGGTCGTGTTAGCATCGTTGTTTGTGGTGATGCAGGGATCGGTGACTGAAAGAACGACTTTAAAGGGAGGCAGGAAATGCCAGGCCTCCCTGCGAACTCCGAGTTGCCTGAATGTGCTAGACAACCCAATCCTGAAAGTCTTCCGTGACAAATCGGGAACCTGTTTGGCAATAGGCCAACTTCTTCAGCAAGCATTTTATAGGGTAAAATCGTTCAATCACGTAACAGAACAGCCGAACTGGCCCACCTCTGTGTTTCGGCAGCGTCGTTCACCTGAGTCAGAGGTTCAGGGACCGTGGCGAGCACGCGTCCTGAAGCCGCTGTCTGTCCCCACTCACTCCCCTCGTGCGCGTGTGCTGCTTAGATTCCAGCGCGTCCAGACCCCTCGTGTAACGACCTCTGTGTGTCCTACTCCTAGTGCTCAAAGACAAAGGCTACACCACCCTTCAGGATGAAGCCATCAAGATCTTCAATTCCCTCCAGCAGCTGGAATCCATGTCTGACCCCATCCCCATAATCCAGGGCATCCTGCAGACGGGGCACGACCTCCGGCCTCTGCGAGACGAGCTGTACTGTCAGCTCATCAAGCAGACCAACAAAGTGCCGCAGCCGGGCAGCGCGGGCAACCTGTGCAGCTGGCAGATCCTCACGTGTCTGAGCTGCACCCTCCTGCCCAGCCGCGGCATCCTCAAGTACCTCCGCTTCCACCTGAGAAGGTAGGGGCCTCACGCCGCTGCTCTGCGGGGTTGTGGCTCAGGGGAGGAGGACCGGAAACGGAAGCCGCCTAGTGCAGTCGGGGACGTCTGGGTCACACCTGCGGGTCCCTGAGACAAGCGGACTCAGGGTCGGCATCGTCCTCTCTAAGCCAAGCCACACAAGGCTGTCGTAGGGACCGGGAGCCCTTCGGTGTAGTGTCCTAACGTCTAAGATGTGCAATCCGCTTAATTACCACCACCTGAATAAATGAGGCCGGGGGGAGGGGGGCTGGATATTCTGATCCGGATCCAGCAGGCAGAGACATTCTGTTTCGGACTCCGATGAACCGCGGAGAAACGGTTTTCATCCAGCAGGAGGAGACGGGACCCTCAGCAGCACTGCAGTGGTCAGCTGGCTGCAAAGCTGCTCCCGTCCAGCACTGGCTCGCTGCGATTTGTTTTTACTTTTTAATTATTTGCATTTAAACAAAACCTGCACAGAAAGTGGCTGGTGTTTGCTCTGCACCACAGGGGGCCCCCTCGGTGCCTCGGTCGGCACGGTGCTGAAAGCAGCCCCGGCGGCTCCCGGACGCCAGCCAGCCTCAGTCTAGCAATTAACAGTGAAGTGTTTGTCTCCTAGGATACGGGAACAGTTTCCAGGAACCGAGATGGAAAAATACTCCCTCTTCATTTATGAATCTCTCAAGAAAACCAAATGCAGAGAGTTTGTGCCTTCCCGAGATGAAATAGAGGCCCTGATCCACAGGCAGGAGATGACGTCCACAGTGTACTGCCACGGGGGAGGCTCCTGCAAGATCACCATCAACTCCCACACGACGGCCGGGGAGGTGAGGGAGAAAGCCCTGCGTCGCGCTCTGTCCGATACCTCACGGCCGATGCGCCAAGGTTGGGAAGGGCATACATGGTCGGGGGGGCTACCGTTTGAAAAGGCAGTCGTGACGTGCCTCACACAGCAAGTCAGTACACAAGCTGTAGCCTACAACCAAACTCACGTATGAAGAGAGAAAAATGTGTCAGAGATGAGCAGAAACACAAAAATTCAGCTGAGACCTAATCCTGCTCATGCAAGAAGCAGGTGCGTAGCTGGCAGAGATCAGTGCCCGACTCGGCGTGCCCGCTGTGGCGTGGGCTTGTCGTGGCAGCTCTGGGGTAAAGGGTCTCTGTTTGCCACACAAACATCTACAGGGATGGGTCAGACGAGCGCATTTTCTTCTTCTTCCTTTTTTTTTTCCCTTACTTGAAATTTAGCATTCTAAAACCAATTGGCTAAAAGGCGTAGGGCAATAAAACCCAGAAAAGCTTATGGTGTGGGAAGGAGGAAACGTCAGTGGAAGCCATTGTTTCTTGGAAGTTGAGAAATGTATCAGATGAAAGAGAGGGCTTCAGTTTTTTTGCACTTTTCCTACCTGTGTGGGTTTGCGAGAACGTGGGCAAAATGCTCTGTGTTCTTTTCTTTTTTCTTTCTTTCTTCCTTTCTTTCTTTCTTCCTTTCTTTCTTTCTTTCTAACAAAGAACAGAAATCTGGTTTCTGTAGAACAATGGAAAAGCAGCACTTTTGGAATTCTGGGTGACCACACATGACAGGTTTGGGGGGGACCTGCTTGGACCCTCACATGCCAGCAGCTCCCTCGGGGTTCCACTGAAGGCACATTCCAGAACCACGTGCTGGAAGCTGAAAACCTCGGGGCGTATCTTGCAGGTGGTGGAGAAGCTGATCCGAGGCCTGGCCATGGAGGACAGCAGGAACATGTTTGCCTTGTTTGAGTACAACGGAAGTGTTGATAAAGCCATTGAAAGCCGGACCATCGTAGCGGACGTGTTAGCAAAGTTTGAAAAGTGAGTTCCTCCCCCCTGAGGTGCCGGCAGACGGGATAAAGACATTAAGAGTGAGAGCTGAGGATCTGAATTTCCATTTGTTCACAGCTTCAGTGTGCATTTGATTTCCTATTCTTTTATCTGTGTTGAAGCATGTTTAACTTGTCATCTCCTCTTGCTGCCTGTTTTTCTTGATTCCTAGATAAGGCCCCTGTCTCCAATAAGATTCAGTTCGCCATTGTTCCTTTACCCCATTTGCTCAGTTCCCTGTTGTACACACTGCCTTGGAATTTCCTGATTCTAGACTTTTCACTTGTCACTGGCTTCGAAACTGTGCCAGCAGACACAAGCAAACTCATACACTCTTCAGACTGCATTCTTATATCTCTCAGGCCTGTAGTGTTTGATCTAGGACTTTCTTATCCCGTCAGTAGCACAAAAGATATTATGGAAGCTGTGTTTATATGGAACAGGAATATTCGTGTCAATTTTTGCAAATATTTTCGTTAATTTGAGGGTTGGTAAAGGGAAGGAAGGAGAGTCTTTGTTTCTTTTCTTTCTATGGAGTCAGCATAATGTTTAGCTGGTACTGATTTGACTGGGGCCCGTAGAAAATCGTTAGCACAGTGTAATTGAAGGCTGCCCGTTCGTTGTCTTAAAGTGAGACCAAAATAAAAGCATGATTTTCACTTCTGGCTAAAAGCAGTTAGTAAGGAATAAGTCCTCTAAAGTCAACTCCTTGTGGCACCAAAAGGCCATTTTTCCTTTTGCTTTCTGAACCTCCCTTGCCTTCTGTCCGTAGGCTGGCTGCCACATCAGAGGTGGGGGACCTGCCCTGGAAATTCTACTTCAAACTTTACTGCTTCCTGGACACAGACAATGTGCCGAAAGACAGCGTGGAATTCGCGTTTATGTTTGAACAGGTAGAAGGAACTTTCAGAAACGGATTCCTCTGCTTGGGAACAGGGTTGAAACCTGTTTGGGGGTTGGGGGGGGGGGGGGGGGGTGCATGGCGGTCCATTTCCCAACATGCCCAGGGCGGCTGCTCCTTCATGTGTCCCTGGAACAAAACCACGACACATGCTGTCTGAGGTCCTGTGCCAAGACCTGTTCTAGCTGGGAGGAGAGAGACAGTAAGGGATGAAATATGTGTGAGATGCCGTCTGTGCTTGGGAGAGATTTCAAGCAGCAAAAAGCGGGGAGGGTATGGTTTTCAGGGAAGGTGACATTGGAGGGTAAGCCTGGTGGATTTCGGGTCACGCACCCCTAACGCGGCTGCCCGCCTCCTTTCAGGCGCACGAAGCGGTTATCCGCGGCCACTACCCAGCCCCCGAAGAGAACCTGCAGGTTCTGGCGGCCCTGCGTCTCCAGTACCTGCAGGGGGACTACTCGCTGCACGCCTCCGTGCCACCCCTCGAGGACATCTACTCCCTGCAGAGACTGAAGGCCCGCATCAGCCAGTCCACCAAGAGCTTCACCCCCTGCGAGCGGCTGGAGAAGAGGCGGACGAGCTTCCTGGAGGGGACGCTGAGGCGCAGCTTCCGGACAGGCTCCGTCGTCCGGCAGAAGGTCGAGGAGGAACAGATGCTGGACATGTGGATCAAGGAGGAAGTCTCCTCGGCTCGGGCCAGCATCATTGACAAATGGAAGAAACTGCAGGGAATGGGCCAGGAACAGGCCATGACCAAGTACATGGCCTTGATCAAGGAGTGGCCAGGCTATGGGTCAACGCTCTTCGATGTGGAGGTGAGGACTGACAGCTGCTTCTCAGATTGGTGGGCCTGAGAGCACACGTCAGTGCGGCTGGGGCTGAGTACATAGGGCGGGGGCAAGACTGAGACTTTGCTCTCTCACCCTCTTCTGTTAGAGCAACCCTCCCCTCCATGCTTTACCGTTAACACACCCTTTCATCCACCAAAAGTGTTTTCCTCGCCTGATAGTAAATGCTTTCACGGTAGTAGGAGTGAATGGAAAATAAGAGGTCACCTAGTCTTAAATAACTTCTGTTCTTTCTTATGAAGCTACAGATCGATCCAACCATCAAGTGCTGGTAAAAATCAGCATTTAAAACTTAAAACAAATTTTTTTTAGAATTATGTACATGAAATTAGAAACTTTGGATACAGTTGACCCTTGAAGAATGCGGGGGTTGGGGTGCCAACCCTGTGCAGTTGAAAATCTGTGAATAACTTTTGACCACCTAAAGTGTAACTATGAATAGCCCGCTATTTACCAAAAGCCTTACCAATAACATAAACAGTCGATTTAACACGTATTTTGTATGTTACACTTTATATACATACTGTATTTTTATAATGGGACTAGAGAAAAGAATATTGAGAGGATCGTAAAGAAGAGAAAATACATTACAGCCCTCTACTGTATTAAAAAAAAATCCCCACACAGTTCAAACCCATGTCGTTCAAGGGTCAACTAGGATTTTACATTTGGTTTTTTCTCCATGAATATCTGTTTGCAGGGAAGAATTTGTCTCACAAATGGGATTTAGCCCCTGGCAGTAACCCATACTGATTCCATACCCCCTTTTTTTAAGTAGACCATTTATTTATTTGTTTTTAAAGATTTTATTTATTCATGTGTCAGAACAAGCAGAGGGAAGAGCAGGCTCCCCGCTGAGCAAGGAGCCCGATGCGGGGCTCAGTCCCAGCACCCTGGGATCATGACCTGAGCCGAAGGCAGACACTTAATCGACTGAGCCGCCCAGGTGCCCCTGAAGTAAACCACTTACCGAAAGGGAATCTTAGCAGTACTCTAGATCAGAGCTTGGCAATCTGTGTGCCCCGTCCCACCTGCCTTCTTTTATCACGATTTATTGGAACACAGCAATATTCCTTCCTGTCTCTGTCTCCTCTGGCTGCTTTCCCACGAATGTGGCAGCATTGCATAGCTGTGACAGAGACCCTGTGGCCCACGACACCTAAACTATTGACTCCCTGTTCCTTAACAGGTAAGTTTGCCAGCCCCTGGTCTAGGTGAGCTTTCAGCTCTCACAGTCCCATTCAGTGTGTTTGGTATCTGGCGACTTTTAAATGAGGTTCTATAAAAATCTAAATATTGATTATATTCTAAGATTCCTTCATGGCTTTTCAGGGGATGCTATGTTGGGTTGCTTGGTTGATCAGTTAGGTTTGTTTTTAGGTATCAATCAGATGCTTTGTACAACATCTCCTCTTCTCGGTGTCACTAATGTTCATCCCTTCTGTTAGTACCCGCTTCTCGTCCCTGAATCGGGGCTCTGGTTTCCCAACACCAGTCCATGCAGGGAAGCCTGTCCTTAAACCAGTGACATTCCTGTTAGCTCTGTACCCACAGGAGTCATTGCTGCCCCTCGTCAAGAATCCTGCTCAACATAGAGTGATTTGGAGAATTTTCCTCAGATCCTAGATTTTGTATTGGAAGAATAATGATCCAAAAAAAAAGGATCAGAGGCAGAGATAGGGACAGGAGACTGGCTCGGCCTGCTGGGTTGCCTGGGAGAGCCATTGTCAACTTACCCCCGGAGTAAGGTTATCAACAGATGGAGTCCAAGCACAATGTTAGGATTCACCACTTGGGCTTTCCAAATGCCCAGTGTGGGTCAACCAGTCAGAAATCAATCCAGACCTCCAAGGGGAGACCTCATGTCCTATTTCAGTTCCCCGGGCACAAACAGGTGTTGAATGCATTGTGATCGCCCAGAGTGCTTGAGTCCGCCTCTCCCGCGTTCTCCGTTTCTTACTGCTTGATGATCTGACTCTTGGCCACAGTGCAAGGAAGGCGGCTTCCCCCAGGACCTCTGGTTGGGCGTCAGCGCGGATGCTGTGTCTGTCTACAAGCGTGGGGAGGGAAGACCGTTAGAAGTCTTCCAGTACGAGCACATCCTGTCTTTCGGGGCGCCGCTGGCAAACACGTACAAAATCGTGGTCGACGAGAGGGAGCTGCTCTTTGAAACCAGCGAGGTAAGAGACAAGCCAAGGAGAAATCATTGGTGTCCTTGACAAAAGAGAGAAACAATGCCCCATTTCCTGATGCCTTGAGTAATTTTGACAGTTTTGCTTTAAGATCTATGAAAATACAGCATGGCGGTCCCGCCCCCGCAGCAGGTTCCCTGGGGGCCAAAACGGAGACCTCCCAAATTTCTTCTCTGCCTTTGCAGCCAAGGAATTTGGTTCCATTCTGCCAGTGGGTCTTACCCATGGAGGAAAGGAAATGATGTAGACGTCCAGAATATACATAGTTTGGCAGGAAGCCTTGTGCCAATCAGCAGAGGATGACGGCAGAGAACCGCAGCTGGAGGGAGCGAGGGGCATGACCGGCCTGGGCGTAGCTAAGTCTCGCTCACAAAATCACCAAAAAAAGCCTCTAAATGTCTGTGCCATCTGCTTAAAATGTAACCATCATCATGACAAATCAAGAAGCCTATTGAGGGCTTCACTTAGCAGCTGGCAGGCAGATGTGGAAAATGGAAATGAATGACCCGCCAGCTTCGCTGTCGGTGTATGTCACGGAGAGGCGGCCAGGAGGCCGGAGGAGAGTCTCACCGAGGCTGCGGTCTGGGCTCGGACTAGGCTAACAGGAGGGGAGCAGGGATGTGCAAGAGGCGGGACCTTTGGCTGGAGGGTCCCAGGCTTAAATGACTCCCATAGACAGGGAGTCACCGTGGGGTTCTTTGATGGTTCCTGATGTAATGATCGTAATTGTGCCAACTGACGTGGGGTGGGATTAGGAGGGAGGAGAGATGAGGGAAAAGGAAGGCAATTAGGGCACCATAAGAGGGAGGGGGGCCAGCATGAGGAGGGACAGCCCGCCCCCCGCTCTGTTATGCAGCTGCATCATGGGGCGGGGACAACACTGATGAGCCAGTGTTTACCAGCTGTGATCGTGGGCTTGGGGGTTCCCCAGTATTTTTAGTGGGGATAGGAATCCCAGCCCTCAGGGTACCAACAGTGTCCTCAGGTGGGCCTTTTTTTTAATGTGTAAACATCTGACAAGTGTACATCAGGCAGAATTGTCGTTTTCGTGTGAAAGAACCACTGGGTGGTGCCCACCGTGTCAAGAAAAGCCTCGCTTCCCCGGCCCGCTCATCATTGGGTCTGGGACAGCAGCGGGGCCGTGGGTCCCCTCGGCATCCCTTCCCCTCCCTGAGTTCCCACTCACGTGGCGCCCGCTCTGCTCCCCCCGGGCAGGTGGTGGACGTGGCCAAGCTCATGAAAGCCTACATCAGCATGATCGTGAAGAAACGCTACAGCACATCGCGCTCCGTGAGCAGCCAGGGCAGCTCCAGGTGAAGGTGGGAGGGAGTCGCCGTGTCTTCAGCATCCGGACGTGCTGCCCTCTGGCCTCGGTCGCCTGCGCGCAGAGCCAGGGCCGAGCTGCCCCCGCCTTCTGGAAGCCCCTCGGCGGAGGGAGGTGTCTCCGAGGGTCCTTCCGCCCTCTCAACTTCCGTGACCCTGTATTAAGCTGCCAGCCTTAACAGTCAGCCCTGTTTCGAAAGCTTTACTACTTTTAGATGACACATGCCTTAAAAGAGAGAGGACAAAACCCCTACCCACCCCCACCCCCGCCAAAGCAGCCAGAAGTGCCTTAACGTGTGGACCCAACACTAACTGACCTTAACTGTGCTACTGAAGGGAGATGCCCCCTCCCCCCCATCTTGGGGGAGACTTACAAAGCTTTGGGGGGGGGGGTGTTTATCCATCAATTCTGCACTAACCTCCCAGCCTGATTTCCCTAGTTTGAGGGAAGGTGAGGGAGCGGGGAGGGGGGGATGGACAGAGGGAGCACAAGGGGACAGGACATTTTAGTCGGAGTGCTGCTGGCAGCCTTCTTCGTGGACGTAGATTAACTTCTTGTCTCATCTTTCCCGTCTCTGTGCTTGCCTGTGCACGCAGTGCTCAAAACTCATCACTTTAATCACGGTCTCATGAGCATTAAAAGCAAAGGGAAAAAAGGATGTGCAATGGTGTAAACAGTCTGTATATTTTAATAGTTCAGAGTTGTAGTCTTCAGTCATTACTTTATAAGGTGGTTTTATTAACAGACCAGAATCCTGGATTTTCCTGTCTTCGCTGTATTTCGAAAACCACGTTTTGGCTCCGTTTTGTTTTCCGTGTAGCAGAGTCTGCGCTCTGTGTCTGCTGTATTATAAACAGATCTGCAGCCCCTACAGATAATGGTATTTATAAACCACTCTGACTCCAATGCTGTTTTTAGAACGATATGAAGTCATTTTGGAGTCTTTAGTTTCTAAAAGATTTAAGTTAAAAAAAAAAATTCTTTGAAGGTGAGTTTGTACCGCTCCAGGTAGATGACCACATGGCCACGCTGGGTACGGCGGAAAGGAGCTTCGATCCCCAAGGGTGTAACGTGTGAGCGAGTCTTGGAAGGACCCTGACGGTGTAAATGCCGAGGCTTTAAGAAAATACATTTTATCCCAAGTTTATAAGGATAGTCCAACAGGTGCCTGTAAATAAATCCGTGTTTATGACCAGAAGAAAAATGATGTGGTCCTGGACTTTTATTTTTATATGGAAAAGTTGTGAAGACTTAGGCCAACTAAGTCTGCCCACAAAGAAAAAGAAATTGCCTTATCTCTCCGGGACAGCCCCGCGAAATCATTGTGTGTTGGCTCAGAGAAAGTCTGACAATAAAAGATATTAGCTATCCTGCAATGTGTTTTCTTGAGTAGGGGGACCTGAAATATATTACGGGCTTGGGGTTTTTGTTGTCGGTTTGGTTTTAACGCTTTTGGCCTCAGTGTCTAAGCTGCGTGTTACAGAAGTTGATGGCCAGGTCTTACAGTGGACGCGCCGCACGACTCCAAGGAAGCAGAGACGGTGAAAGCCAAGAGTCCGTGAAATCCAGAAATCTAAGGCCTTGAAATGTCTGTTTATGTCAAATGGTCTCATAGCCCCAAAACCTGCCTAATGGTGAAATCATGGTCCTACAACCACCTGCTCGCAGCCATGCTCGCTGGGGAGAATACACAGGTAGGCTTTCAGCCACAGATTTACCCAAAAAAACAAGACATGGGGTCTCACCTGGGACGTGAGTGGCACCAGTCCCCCGGATGTCCCTTTCTCTTCCTGCTGAATCCCACCGCTGCTTGTGTCCAGAGTGTTCTCCACCACCGGCTCCACGGGGACCGGAAGTACAGCTGAGCACCTGTGGCCGCAGGTGATGAGAATGTAGGTGAGCTCGACTCCATGTTCTGCTGTTGTCTTTGTTTTCATTTCTAGCCCAGAGGGAAATTGGCCAAAGGGCCTCTTCCACTGCTCACCACCCAGGATTTCCTCTGTGACTTGTACCCCAGGAGGCCGCCTCTCTCCCCCCAGTTACATATGAAGAAGGAGGCAGAGGGAGGCATCGTAGCAGCACCAAAGCCAGGACCTAGATCTCTCTACACACAGGCCTTATACGCCCACAGCTGCATTGTTTTAATGTTTTATTTAGAAATACTACGGGTTCAGAAGTTGCGACAGCACATACCGGGAGACCCACATACCCTTCACCTGGTTTCCCCTATGGTAACATTTTGCAAAACCATAGAACAGTATCACAATTGTCCATTATAATTAGGATTTTGCTTCCCCATATTATATAAGGAAGATAGTCCCTAGTTTTGAGATTGTTGCTTTAAGCATTTCTTGTCCGCTATTTTGAATGAGCTCTGGGATTCCCTTCCCTCCCTGCATTTTCTCATCAACACAGACTGGCTCAGCATCACCTCTCACTTCAACTTGATCATCATATCGACAAAAGCCTCTCCAGGACAGAAACACTGTCTTCCCCTCACAAGTCCCAGGAAATCCAGCCTCATGCCTGCCCAAAGCAGGCAGAGATGGGACTGGGATGGCCGGGAGAACTCCAGGGAAGGAGTGGTGGGTCTTGAGTTGGTCATACAATATGGCAGAGGGTAACAGATTTTTCCTAGGAGATGGTTCCAGAAGTGGCACTAGCACGGGTATGAAAAAGGTGTTAGGACAAAGGTCAGAAGCCATGCCATGGCTCCCCTGTCCTAGCCCCACTGGCCTCTGTGCTTTACCGCCTCTGGCGCCCTCCCCTGCACCCCCCCTCCCATATATGCTGTTGACAAACCAGACACATGGAGGGATTTTCATCAAATCTAAATCCACCTGTATCTTTCCTACTAAAAGCTCTCCTATAACTCTGTCCCACCAAAATATCAACCTCTACTATAGTGCAGTGTCCTCTGTCCCGCCTGCCTCTCACCTTGTCTCCTACCACTCTTCCCTACTCAGCACAGATCTTGGCTTTCATTCTGTCCCCATCTTATCCCGACTTAGGGTGTTCTGCCCAGCAGCAAGGAAAGGGACTCTGATGTTTCCTGGTGAAAGCTAGCATCTGCACTCAAGAAGGCGTGAGCTGTAACTCCCAGGTACCTGGAGCTTTGGCAGGGATGTGCTGGGAATGTCTATCAGCGGGCTCTGCAGGGGGGAACAGTCCTGCTGTGTAGTGCTGGCTGATTTCCACGGTGTCCATATTTCCACCAGCGCTAATTCCAAGCTCCAAGGTGACATCACTGAACGTGGAGTTGGATGGGATGCAGGGTTGGCTCCCGAAAGCTTGGCCCTGCCCACCACACGGAAAGGACATACCAGTAAACCGTTCAATAAGAAATTGCATTCTATTTATAAGAAAACCTCAAAGGAAGTAAAAAGACACTCAAAGCTTTAAGCACTTTGTGTGAGGGAAAGTTAGTTACTGTGGGAAAAGTAAAGAGGTTTGCAAAGTATATAATCTGCTCCTATCTTTAGTTTTCCCAAAGATTTCGTTTCCAAGTAATAACAGGATTACAGTTGATTAGCAATTTGAGACATAAACAGGGCCTCCTACCCCTGAGGCATCCAGACATTTACTTGGTGGGAATTAGTTGCCAGATCAGGGTTCTCATCGTTCCCTCATGACCTGCCAGAAAAGAAAATGAGTAATTCTGGTAACTCTGATCTCTTGAGGGAACTGTTCTCCATAAGTTTACTTACTGACTTGACATTGAAGAAATGCAATAGGCCTCTTGATTAGAAATAAGATGACCCCAATGATCATCAACCATAACATAGTTGACTTTAATTTACTAAAATCTTATTTGGATTAGAAACACACACACTATCCACACTATGTCAGTGGGGTTTGCGAAGACGGTTGAAGAACTGTCTTAAGTTGCTTAGAGCCTAGTTGGGAGTAAAAGATATAAATATATGAAATCAGTTGACTGTAACAGCAATAGTAATTGGGCCATCTGCATACGGGTTGAAGGGGTCCAGAAAACAAGAGTGCGAGGGAGAGAGTTTTCAAAGGCAAACGTGGTAGTGTCGCTAGAGGGGAGGGGGTGGGGGGCTGGGGTCACACGGTGATGGGCATTAAGGAGGGCACTTGGTATAATGAGCACGGGGTGTTATATGCAACTGATGAATCACTAAACTCTACCTCTGAAACTAATAAAACACAATGTGAATTGAACTTAAATTAAAAAAACAAAGGAGAATGTGGAGCCAAAAAATGAAGATTTGTGATGTTGTGTGAGCACATGCGAGTAGAACAGATCACTGAAAGAAATCCATGAGGCAAAAATGAGCAGAACGGGGATTTCTAAGTACATCCTTCTTACACTCCCGTTGTTTTCCCCTTGACCATCTCTCTCTGATGTGATCAATGGTGTTAGTTACCATTTGCTCAGAACATATGTTTCAGGCTTGGTGCAAGATGCATTCGCACCCTCCTGGCATTGTGTCCTCCCAGTAACTAAGGAGTAGGTCTAGCCAACCTATTTTTACATCGAGGATATTGAGATTTAGAAAGCAAATTATTTAACTTGCTCCAATAGCTTTGCTGTGTAACAAGTAACTCCAGAACGCGATGGCTAAAACAACAAGAACTTACTTGGGTCATGATTCTCTAGGTCATCTGAGCGGGGCAGTCTCCCTGCTAATCTCATTCATGACTAAGTTCAACTGTATCCAGGTCAACTTTGTTGATCATGCCTTGTCTTTCTCATCTGTCTGGAGCCTCAGATGAGAAGGCAGAGCTCTGCTCCATGTGATCTCTCGTGCTCCAGTTAGCTAGCCTTGGCTGATTCATGGCATTTCGCAAGGTCTTGCAAAAACTAGTAGGTACAGGCAAGGCCTCTCAAGATTTAGGTTCAAAACTGGCACATTGGTTAAGTCTGCCATATTCTATTGGCCAAAGCCAGACCCAATGCCAGACCAGAGCCAAGACGTGGGGAAACAGATTCCGTATCTTGATGGACGTTGCCTCAAAGTCACTCAACAGGTTGTAGAATTGTGGCCTTTTTACAATCTAACCACGCTTGGCTGAAAAATAACAAAACTACAGTGGACAGAGAATTCATATCCAAGTTTGATTGACATCATGCTCCCCTCATAAAGCTATCCAAAAATCCAACCACTTTCTCTGTTTTCTTTTACATGGCCATGCCCTTAGCTTACCACCACCCCCCACCAACTTCCCCTGATTGCATACTTCTAATGTCAACAGACACAGCCACCCACCTCAGTCCCTTTCCCAGGTGTCCCCTCAGAATCTTCTCTTGCCGGAAATAATCTTTCTCCCTGTTCATGGCTCTTCATCTGTGACAACCTGGCTTAGATTTTCATCTCTCTGCAAAACTGCCTGCGGCAGAGGCTGCTACCCGTCCCCCAGTGATCCGCCCTTTTACCCTTTGTCCTTATTTCCCTTTCGCCTTGTATAACAGAATTCCCCCACGTTTTAGCTTGCGGGGGATGCTAAGCTACAGAATCCCTTCCCCAGCGTCCCCTGCAACTGTGTGTGGTGGTTTTAAGAAATGTTACAACTGGGGCACCCCGGGGGGCTCCATCGGTTAAGGGTCTGCCTTTGGCTCAGGTCATGATCCCAGGGTCTTGGGATCGAGCCCCAAGTCAGGCTCCCTGCTTGGTGGGTAGCCTGCTTCTGCTTCCCCCTCTGCCACGCCCCCTGCTTGAGCTCGCTCTTTCAAAATCTTTTTTAAAAAGTTACAACTTCTTGAAAACCCCTCCCATAAAAAGGTGAAGTCTCATCCCCATGAATATGGGCCAGCCATAGTGACTCCACTTCTAATAAATAGAATGTGGTAGAAGGGATACCACATAGCTTGCAAAGCCAGGTCATAAAAGGTGACGCATCTTTACCTGCTCTTTCTCTTGGGACACACGCCTTAGGAACTCTGAGCTGGCATGACAGAAATCTCAGCCACCTGAGGCCACCGTGCTGAAAGGACTAGCGAAGAAGCCATGCAGAGCTAGCCAAGCCCTGCAGGTACCATCCCCCAACTGATTTGTCTTCTCAACCTCAACGCGTGGGTACTGTCTTCAGATTACTCCAGCCACGAGCTCTATGCAAACTACACTCCCGCCCTCTCCAGACCCATCAAAGTCTTAGTAAGGCATCTTGAGGCCCATGATCTTGTCATGGAGATCAAGTTCTGGTCTGAATGAGGCTCTTGGGTGTAGTTCATCAAGTATGGCTCATTAACACTTGACTGGAAGATCTGTGTGCAATGGAGACAAGTTTCCCGTCCTCCAGAAGCTAACTGCTGCAGAGACTATCATTCACAAGGGGAAAATGGGGGCACAGAATAGTCACAAGTCTGTGGCATTTGTGGGAAAAGGAGGATGACTCAGGATATCTCCAAGAACCCAGGGGGAAGGATTCCCAGTTAGTGGAACGGAGTCCCAACCATGGGACTGGCATCATGTGCTCAGCTAGATTTCAGAAATGTGGGAAGGACACATGTAAAGCATTTGGGCCAGTGGGTCAACTGGGGTGCCTTTGAACATAGCCGCAAATTTCTTTGACAATCCTCCCACGAAAAGGTGGAGTCTAATTCTCCTCTCCTCCTAACAACTAGAGTGTGACAAGAGGGTTACCACATGACGCCCAAAGCTAGGTCATAGAGGGGACAGTAGAGCATTTGTGAGGCTCTCGGGACACGCACTTTTGGAGCCCTGCGGCCACCGTGCCAGAGAGACCGTGTGGAGAAGCTAGGTAGACACAGATGCCAGAAGGGTCCCAGCTGTGCCAACCCTCAGCTCTCTAAGTCCTCCCAGCGTCCACCACCAGACATGCAAATTGTGAGCGTGCAAATGATTCCAGCCCCCAACCTGCAACACAACTCAGCTGATGCCAAAGGGGACAGAGATATGGGGTCCCCCTGAGGAGGTTCCAGCCATGCCAGGGAGCCAAAAAATGAATAAAAGGAGGAGGAATGGATGAGATTTAAAACTGTCACAACGGGGGCACCTGGGTGGCTCAGTCGGTGAAGCGTCTGCCTTTGGATGAGGTCATGATCCCAGGGTCCTGGGATCCAGCCCCACATGGCATCACGCTCCCTGCTCAGCAGGGGGGGGGGTCTGTTTCTCCCTCTGCTCCTCCCCCCACCCTGCCGCCATACTTGCGCTCGCTCACACGTGCTCTCTCTCTGAACTAAATAAAATCTTCAAAAAAAACCCAAAACTGTCACTGTTGACAGCTGATGTGATGAAGCCCTTAGTTTAACAACTGATCGTGCTGGATTTTCTGTTAGAACTGATGAGTGAATGGAGCAAGATCACTAGATAAAAGGACAGTGTTTTAAAAACCAACTGCATTTCTATATGGCAGCAGCGACCAATTACAAATTTTTAAAAATACCTCCTACGATGTCACGAAACACATTTAATACCTAAGAGAAAATCTAAAGAAATGTTGTGTCCTCTGATGCCAAAGCTCAGGGCATCTCCTTTATGCTACATACACGCTGAGCTGAGACGCGAATGCAGCTGCAAAAGCATCTGAAAGGCGGCGAAGCAGAAAGTGCTAGGATGCAAATATCAGCGGGTCATCAAAGACGAAAACAAGTTGGAGATAGAAGGAAATGGGTTTATAACCCAAGTTATCTCTCACACGGGTGAGGAAGCTAAAAGACTCATAACTTCTAGTTTCACGGTCTTTTCTCTTAAAGGAGGCTGAACTTAAAACACAGAAGACATCTAACTTCTAAAATAAAATACATCCCTTCACGGCAGAGTGAAAGCTCCGTTTCTTGGTTAGTAGAGAGCTCCTGCTTTATGTGTATGTTTAATATGTTTACTCTGTATTGTAAACTATCTGCCCTTTCTGTTGCTTGGGAGAATCATGAATGTTTTAAAAGTCAATTTCTGCGGCCATGCCACCAGAGCGTGCTATCTAGAACCATCCATGTGAGAAGCACATCGACTGCAAACTGATGCCTGCCATTACGCCCACTTTTCCTTCCCCTGATTCCGCACAAATGGCTCTGTCATCCGGGCCGCAACTTAAATGTCACCTCTCCAGAAAGGCTTTTCCTCACCACCAAATACAAAATAACTAGACTTCACTGCATCACCATGTTGTAAGTAGCACTAAATAGTATTTTTTTAATTGCTTATTATAGGTCTTCCTCAATTAGAAGGTAATCTCAGGGGCACCTGAGTGGCTCAGTCAGTTAAGCATCTGACTTGATTTCAGCTCAGGTCCTGGTGTCAGGGTCATAAGATCGAGCCCCGTGTCAGACTCCGTACCGAGCATGGAGCCTGCTTAGGATTCTCTCTCTCCCTCTCCTTCTCCCCCTGCTCATGACCTCTCTAAATAAATAAGTGAATAAAATCTGAAAAAAGAAAAAAAGGTAGTCTCTATAAGAGCAGAAATCTTTTTGTATTTAGTATTGTCATCCTTAACCAGACCATGTCTGGACATGGTGGATACTCAGTATTTTTTTTTAAAGATTTATTTTAGAGAGCATGTGCAAGTGGGGGGAGGGGCAGAGGGAGAGGGAGAGTCCTCACGCAGACTCCCCACTGAGCGCAGAGCCCAAGGCAGGACTCAATCCCAAGACCCTGAGATCATGGCCTGAGCCGAAACCAAGAGTTGGATCCTTAACCGACTGAGCCACCCAGGCGCTCCTCAGCAATTAATTCTTAAACAAGTGGAAGAGTAAATTGTAACTTTCGATTTGGGGGCCAGCCCAGCTGAGACTCCCCAGAGACGAGAGCCCAGGGCAGAGATTAACTGCCAGTGCTCTGCGAAGTGCAGCACCAGGACAGGGAGGATAAGGGAGAGACAGTGAAGGATGGGAGCGAGGCCAAGCCATGTATTGCCATGTCAGCCACGTCTTCCTGTGAGCCACCAGGAGACGTGCAGTTGCTCGGCAGGAGTGGGGCCCCGTGGGATGTCTCTACACAGGTTAGAGAGGGAAATCCTGCCTCAGAACAGCCCTCCAAAAGAGAAGGAAGACAAGACACTTCCTAGGTTGGTCCTGTCTCCTGTTTCCCATCAGCTGAACAGCCCCCTATGTGGGGAGTCAGTCCCCTCCCATTTCCATGTCATCTGGCGCCTTTCAAAGCCACATGGAAGCCATACCCCACACTGTGGCAGGCTGAGAGATGGCCACAGCCTACTCCCCAGGACCTGTGTTACCTTGTATGGCAGAAGAAATGTTGCAGATGTGATTACACAGAGGATTTTGAGATCATCCACGTGCATCCAGTGTAATCATGTGTCCTTATAAGATGGAGGCATGAGACTGGAGTCAGCAGAAGATGTGACAGAAGTCAGAGGCTGCAGTGATGTTGGGAAGGGGCCACAGGCCAAGGCATGCAGGCCACCTCCAGGAGCCAGGAGACGCATGGAATGGATTCATCCTTGGAACCTTCTGGAGGAACCAGTGCTGATGACACCTTGGTCTTAGCCGTGTGAGTCTCATTTCAGACTGCTGACCTCCAGAACTGTAAGAAAATAAATTTACATTGTTTTAAACTAGCAGGTTCGTGGTAACTTGTTACAGCAGCAATAGGAAACGGATACACACACAAATGGATAAACAAGGGGAGCATTTCCTCTAACTCTGTGGTGGGAGGGTGGAGAGACCCCCAGGTAAGCAAGGCCAGAGAACCTGAGGTACATAAGATGTACCCAATACAAGGACCTATATGACTGCTTATACTAAGAAGCTAAGGACAGAGAAAGTATGTGTTGATTGTATTAACATTGTCTTTTATTATACTTCATTTTCAGTTGTGAATATCTGCCCAGCTCTGAAAAACATCCCTGGCCCTCACAAATGACTTTTTTTTTTTTTTTAAGATTTTATTTATTTATTTGAGAGAGACAGAGAGTAGAGAGAGAACACACAAGTGGTGGGGAGGGGCAGAGGGCGAGGGAGAAGCAGACTTCTCGCTGAGCAGGGAGCCTAACTTGGGGGAGGGGCTTGATCCCAGGACCCTGAGACCGTGACCTGAGCTGAAGGCAGACGCTTAACCCACTGAGCCACCCAGGCGCCCCCACAGATGACCTTTATATATGACATAACCTATACTCCAAATCAGACCATCACACAGCTCCAAATCTGGTAAAAATCTGTTCCTACAGAAACTATTTTATTTTATGTAGATTTGATATAGAATGGAGAGAGAGCATAGCATGTATTAGGGTAACTCTGGCTGCTTTAGCAAATACCTACATTTCAATTGCCTACCTACCGTATTTTTTTTTTTTTTTTGAGAGAGAGAGAATGTACATGAATAGGGGCAGGGAGCAGCAGAGGGAGAGAGAGAATCTCAAGCAGGCACCATGCTCAGCACAGAACCCAATGCAGGGCTCAATCTTTTGACCCTGAAATCATGACCTGAGACGAAATCCAGAGTCAGACACTTAACCGACTGAGCCACCCAGGCGCCCCTCAATTACCTACCATTACTAGAGATGACTTGTTGCTTACTAATGGGTATAATGTTAGAAGGGTGTTGGATCTGCTTCTGTGGTTATTCAGGAGCCCTGCCAACAGTGGCTCTGCCTTCAACCTTTGTGTTCCAGGGTTGACCTAGGCATAAACAAAGTAGCAGACAGGGAACAGCTGACTGGATAAGAACATTTACCTTTAAACCTCCTTGGCCTGGAAGTGATGTCACATGGTGTCACTTCCACACAAGGATGCTGGGAAATGTAGTTCCAGGCTGGGCAACGACCTTCTCAGTTACATTCCGCACTACGTAAGGGGAGAATGAAACTCTGGTGGACAACTGGCTGTCCCTTGGGCCAAGAAGTACTCATGTGGACTCTTTCCCCCAAATATGGAAGACTTCTCCCAGTGAAAATGAACATTCAAGGGAATTAACTCAAAACCCTATTAATTACTGCATTCCTCGGGGCAAAAGAGATGGGTAGCCAACAAGAGACTGCTCAACTGATACAATCGAAAGAAGTCAAGGATGGATGACCAGGAGGCTGAGGGGACATGACCCCAAGTCCTTGGTTTCCAAGCCCACTGGTTAAAGGCAAGACTGTGTCCCCAGCCCCCTGCAACACCACACAAGTATATGTGGCCCTGATCTCCCAGTCCTTCACCAAAGGGTAACTGAACTCTGAGGAATAATCAAGCATTTGGATGACTGTGGACAGGGTCTTAGTAGACATTAACACCTAGCGACACTAATCATCACCATGGGCCTCTGTTAGGGTATTAGGGGTCTGTGGCCCCCTTTGGAGGCCATTTCCCTAGACCCCAAATATATAATGGAACTAGGCATGCTTGGTAGTTGCACAACCTCATATTGGTTCCTTGGCTTAGGGTAAGACTACCACAGTGTAGACATCAAGGAGAATGCTCTGAAATGAATCTCCTCCATGAAAAAGATAGTGAATCAAAACTGATATGGCATCCCAGGAGGAATGGCAGGAATTAGTGTCCTCTCTAAAGAACTAGAGGATTCTGGGTGAGGTTTCCATCATGTTGCCTTTTAATGCACAAGTGTGGAAATTGCAAAAAACAAATAGATCCAATGGACGACAGCAAAGTCAACCAAGTCGTAGTCCCAGCTGCGGCTGCCACGCCAAATGCAGTCTTGCTACCAGGTCAGAAGAGCTTGGTCTTCGCGCATGCTCTATACCATTTCACATTCATTCTTCCTTGGAACCCTGATTTTTTCCCCATTAATTTCAAGTAAATGTAAATCAGAATGTATAATTTTGTCTGAAGATACACGAGATTTGTAGGATAAGTTTTATTTCTTCAAAGAGAGTTACATAAGTAAAACTTAATAAATACTACCTATAATAACAAGGACACCTAGGTGGCTCAGTTGGTTAAGCCTCCGACTCTTGATTTCAGCTCAAGTCATGATCTCAGGGTCGTGAGAGCGAGCCCCATGTCAGGCTCCCCGCTCAGCTGGGAGTCTGTTTCTCGCCCTCTCCTCTCCCTCTGTCCCTCCCCCTGTCCCTGCTCATGTTCGTGTGCTCTCTTTCAAATAAATAAATCATAATTAAAAAGTATTGCCTATAATAATAAATTATTCATATAGTATTTATTTGGCAAACTCAGTAATTCAGAACGTGGCCAAGGATCTGTAAATAAGCAAAACCTGGCTTCATGTGAGTAAGTAACAATGGCTAAATCCATGTGAGCTTTGCTGATTCTGCTTCTGCTTGAAGAGGCTCTGAAGAGCTTATCTTCCCTTTCACCACCAGGATAGGTGCCTTCCGCTCTCCCCACCCCCACCCTGTGCTCTCTGCAGCTCATGATCTGTCATCTGCAAACCACCCATAATCACCACCTCTTCCTTAGTTCCACTGCCTAGCTCTAACTCAGACCTAGAGTGTTCCCTGCGACCCTCTCAAGTGAGGACTGGTTGGTCCCCAGCCCTGTACCACTGGTCCTACTACGCAGTAATTGTCCCCTTGGTACCTCCAGACCATTTCTCTTCCTTCCGTGATGAAATCCTCAGGATCTTTAGAGCAATGCTATTGGACCATACCATCCACACTCCCTTCTCATCCAAGTATCCGGCTGATTTTCTCTGCACCATTATTCTGCAGACTTCCTTCACATAAACAATCCATCCAGTGCCCTGGCTCCTTGCTTCTTTGACCACATGTCCTCTTCCCTCTCTAAACTCGAGCCTCCACTGACTCCTTTCTACCTCTTTTCAGCATCCTCCTACTAGGAGCACTTCTCCAATAGTTACCTCATCAGGTCCTCCCAACCATGAGGCCACCATTCCTTCAATACCCATCACCTCATTCGTGCTTTCACTCACCTTCTACCCCAGATTAGAATCTCTGGTCCATCACTCTAATGTTTCAATTATATACTCCCTCAACTCCTTCCTCGTCCCTTCTTCTTCTCCACTTGTCTTGAAAAACCTCATCCACAATAAATCCAATTCTCGAAGTCTGTGTTTGAGCAGCTGAATGTTGCTGGAGAAACTCCCAAACATACTGACTCTCACTTTAAGCTCATGAGCACAATTTTCAGAGGCCAGACCGTCACATCCTCCCTCCCACCCTTTCCTCGTGAACTGTCTCCCATGGTCACCTGTGTCCCAAGGCCACTATTTCAAAATTCCTCTCTTTTTAAACTTCATATCACTATTCCTCCCATCCCCCAACTTCTTATTTCATTGTGAAAACCCAAGCAGAAGCAGAAAACACTGCAGCTTCTACCATATCTTCCAATTTATCCCATGGATTCCTTTGGCTTTCATGTCATTTAGATGCTGACCTTCTTTCCCCTGAGCTCACGGTTTTTATACCAAGTTTCCTATTTGTCGCATCTGGACCTGTATTAGGCCTATGAAGTACAGTATTCCAAGAGAGGATTCCTCTCCCAAACCTTCCCTATCTCTACCAGTGTTAGATGTCATCTGTAGTTCCTCCCTGTCCCTACCACCTTACATCTGATCCATTAGCGATTCCTGTTGGCTGGATGTCCCAGATGTATTCCAAATCTAGTCATTTCTCACCACGTCCGCCACTACCAGTATCTCTGTGACTAGTGCAGTAATCCCTAATGGATCTCCTTGCTTCATGCTTGTCTCTTCATCAGTGACCAGAACAATGTTTTCGAGATGAAAACTGAATGAAGTTTCACACAACATCCTACACTGATTTTCCACCATCTTTTAGAACGAAATCTCGACCGTGCATGGTCTGCTGGCCCCTTCGTGATGCCCCGCTGCCTTCCTCTCCTCTCTCACCTGATCTCCTCTCACTCTGCTCTTCTCATTTTAGCCTTCTTGTCCCTTGGGCGGGTCCAGCTAGTTCTAACTTACGGTCCTCACACGTACTTGCCATCCCCTTTGTCTGGCATGCCCTTGCCTCCAGAACTCCACATGACTGGCTGACTTCCTTCACTTAAGTCTGCTCAAAAGTCACTTCTCTCACCTCCCTGTCGCTTCCAAAGCACTTCCCCTTTTCACTCTGTTCCTTTTTTCTTCACTGCGCCCTGTGTTAGATTAAGTTAATTATGTTAATGGTCTTGTGTTGTTGCCTGTCCTGTTGACTCTGGGCTTAGCCGTGTGACTTGCTTTGGCCACTAAAACATTAGAAAATGTGACCCAGGCAGAGGCTTGCTAAGTGTTTGCACATTAGGGGATGCCTTCATGGAACTCCAGCTGCCAAGTGACTTAGTGTGAAGCTGGCCTGCCGGAGAGGCCATGTGGAGGACAACTGAGACACATCTACTGACGGCCCTGGCCAACGGCCATCCAGCATCTTCTAATTGGTGGTAAACGTATAAGTGAATCCAGCAACGCCATGTGCATCTGAGACGTGCCGTTCCAGCTGATCTCTCTCCAGCTGCCCATCCATGGAATCATGAGCAAATAAAAGTTGTTTTAGGCCACCAAGCTTGGGGATGGTTTGTTAGCTACAGCAGTGAATGATACACATCCTAAGATGTTATGTCTATCTGCATATTTGCTCACTGTCTGCCACACCTTCTAAGATATCAGCTCTATGAGGACGGGAACATTGCCTTGGGCACACTGTGGTGTATACAGGTCCTCTCCTGGGGAGCAGCCTTATCTGATCCTCTGGTTTCCACTAAAATCCCTAAATGAGAAAGATCTGTCTCTATCGGGTGCCTGGTGGCTCAGTTGGTAGAGCATGTGACACTTGATCTCAGGGTTGTAAGTTCAAACCCCACATTAGGTGTAGAGATTAGTTAAAAATAAAATCTTAAAAAAAAAAAAAGAAAGATTGGTCTCCTGTCTTCCAACTGACCACTAGACATGACCAACTCAAATTCAATACCTTCTAAGTTGACGAGAGTTTTTTCCCCTCCAAATTTGTCCCCAGGTTTTCTCCACTACCTCATATTTTAATAATGACACAATGGGTTGTGATGACACTTAATTTTATGTGTCAACTTGGCTAGGTTACAGTGCCTTTTTTTTTTTTTTTTGGTCAAACACCTGTCTAGAAGTTGTTGTGAAGTTATTTTTAGATGTGATTAACATTTAATCAGTAGACTGAGAAAAGCCCATTACCCTCCATAATATGGGTGAGGCTCATCCAATCAGTTGAGGGCTTTAACAGAAAAGACTGAAGTCCCTTGAACAGGAAGGAATTCTCTCTCCAAACTGCCTTCAGACTCCAGACTACAACATGAACTCCTACCTGAATTTCCAGCCTCCAGACCTCCCTAGGAGGTTTTGGACTTGCCTGTGCACACAATTGCAGGAGCCAATTCTTTAAATCCCTCCTCCTTAGCTCTACACCACACACATACACACACACACCATTGTTTCTGCTAATCTGGAGAACCCTGATACTGGGGTTATCTTTGACAATCTCCTCTCCCTCTTTTCCCAACATCCAATCAGGCCCTACTGGCGCAGTGTGCAAAATGCCTCCTGTGACTACCCTTTCTTTGCCCCCATGTCCCTTGTCTTGGTTTAGACTCTCAGCATCTCTCACCTGGACTATTATAAATGTCTGATAACCAGTCTCTCTGCCCCATCTCCTTCCCATCTGCATGCAACTCCACCGCCCGGGTTACCTTTCTGGAATCTGATCATGACACTACGTCCAAAGCCTACAATCACCTACAGAATACAGCGCAAACTCCTCAGTATAACATGAAAGCTCTTTATCAACAAGTTCAAGTTCTATTCCTGGCTCCCTATCTCTTACTTCTCTCTAAAGCCCCTAAATTCTAGCTATATTTAGCACCTGTGGATCCCCAAACATGTCATGTTCATTTCATACCTTCATGCTTTTGCACATTGTCAGATTTCTTTTCATTTAGGGAGAGACAGAGTGTGTGTGTGTGTGTGTGTGTGTGTGTGTGTGTGTGAGAGAGAGAGAGAGAGCGAGCTGCAAGGGGCAGAGGGAGAAGGAGAGACAGAATCTTAGGCAGGCTCCATGCTGAGTGGAGCTGGATCTCACAGGGCTTGCAAGATCTTGAGGGGCTTGATCTCATGACCCTGAGATCATGACCTGAGCTGAAATCAAGAATTAGATGCTTAACCGACTGAGCCACCCAGGTGTCCCACTTTTGCACACTGTATTCTATTTACTTGGGATGCCTACCAAATTTGTCTTGAAAACATTCCAACCTGCTCTTCAAGCTCTAATTCAGATGTACTGTTTGTTCTTAAGCTGTCCCGGATGCTTGGTCATAATATTTAGACAATGATAAAGATCTTTTCATTAGTCTCATTGTCTTGAAATTAATGTATGTGTATTTCTCAAAGACAAGAGGCTCTTTGATGGTGGGACTGTGTATAATAAGGGATACTAATAAAAAGTAATAATAATAATTAGATCCCTAGTCCTGGTCTTCTGTTTAGCTGACAATAGTCACAAAAAAATAATTGCTGAGTCGATTTTTGTGTGTTAGATTTTAAGCTCTTTGAAGGCAGAAACCATATTGCTGTTCATCTGTCACTCATGGTGCCTCTCATAGGTTCCTGTACACGGTACAAGTGTCAAGTACACAGTTCTATGTATGTAGTAAACAGATTTAGTACCTAGTACATAGGATCTTGCTCAATATAAGAAGACTGAATTAAAGAAAAGCTTCAGTTCTCTGGAGAACACAAAGGCTTCATTTTCTGTTGCTACACTATGTCAGCCATCCTTGGATTCCCACACTCGGGGTTGTCACGACGATTCTAAGTCAAGCAAGAGTTTGTGGAAAGGAGAAATCACCGAAGGTCACAGTCTTGAGGAAAAGAAAAGAGAAGGGGACTGTCTTTTTTAAAAAGAGCTATATGAACTCTCTCTATTTCCTATTTTCTTACAGTCTTCTAAAAAACATTTTTTTTCCTTTGACAATTTTCAAAGCCACAAGAAAGTTGAAAGAACAGTACAATGAACAGCCGGATACCCCTCACACAGATTCACCAACATCTTGCCACACCCATTTCCCCCCCCTCTCTCTGTATACACAACACTTCCTTTTGCAGAAAGCAAATGTCTGCTGTCATGGCATTTCACCCCGAAATACTGCATGTGGCATCACTCAGAAGGAAGACATTCTCTTACATCGTCCTAACACCATTATCATACCTAAGAAAAGCAATATTGATTCAACAAATCATCTAGCATAGACTTTGGACTCAAATTTCCCTAATTTTCCCTCCAAATGTCTTCGATAACATTTTTTTTTTTTTTGGACCCAGAATCTAATCAAGTTTCACACACTGATTTGGCTGTTATATCTCTTCTCCTCAAAGTGTTCCTCCGTTCTATTAAACACTTGAAGATCCAGGTCAACTGACCTGTAGAATGTAGGAGATGGTTTTGTTAGGATTTGATTCAGGCCAAATGTTTCGCGCGAGTTCTGTTGTGTCCCTCCCACAGCATCAGGTCAGGGGGCACATAAGGTCAGACAGTCCCACTCTTGGAGATGCCACGTATGATGAAATGCAGATACGGTGGGGATCTCTCCAGTGCAAAGACACACTTTGTAATTAATAACTAACCTGTGAGATCGTGTAAATACTTCTTCCCTAGTCTTTTCCCCGTGGGTCAATGATGATCATTGCCTGAATCACTGATTACATTGAGAGTTAACAAAATGGTCCTTTCCTAAATCTATAGTCTATACTTAACTCATTTTTCATAAAGCAGAGCTTCCCACCCACCCCTTTTGAGTATCATGACAGAGTCAGGAATTTTTTTTTAACTCAATATAATCATTTAGTAGGATTATTATTTCTTTTTGATTCTTAAAGTTTCCCAGATTCAGTAAGTAGGGTCGCATTCAAAGCTGGCTTCTGTGTCCTTTTGACATAGATTTTTAAATAGTCTTTGAACATGTCTTGCTTTCTGGTACCCAAGGTGTTCCAAACTCAGACCTAGTATCAGCCAATTATCTAAGGAGCCTCAGCTCTTTTCTGGCAGGAAATAGAAAACAATACCTGGTCTTTAAGTGAGCTTACTGCCATTGGGTGTCATCGATTCTAGGATCTTTCTGTGCTCATAGCTAGAATATCACATCGTGAACTCATACTTAGGACAGACCCAGTTCAAATCTTCCCCCAATTCCATGTTCTTTGGCTTTCATTGGAAACCCTCATTAGTTCCAAGAGTGAAGAACACAGCCCTAGGCGATCTGGATTTGGAAGAGAAGGGGGTACGAGGCTGCTCTGGTTCAGACAGGCACCAAGTGATGAAGCTTGAGCAGGCATGGTGGCCCTGAGACGGGCGAATGGGGGATATGGACACAGGAGCATTTAAGAGGAAGGGTTCTCAGAGATTGTTGAAAGACTGGAGATGGATGGGGAGTCCATATAATTTATCAGCCAAACCAAGACACTTTTGAGAAAGAAAGCAAAGTGGTATTAATAGCCATGCTAGTCAGCAGGCATAAACCAGCACTGTCGTGGGCTAACCTGACATATGGTTACTCTGACAGAGAAAATAAAGGAAAGACCAGAATCAAAACTTACTCCAATATTTCCTGTCCTGGGGACTATGGGTTACTATAGTTGACAAGGCAGTTGTAAATGCTGCTTCCAGTTCCGGTGGGGGCCGGGGAGGGGGAGTGAGGTGGGTGTGTCTTTGTGACCTCTAGTTGTCCTTCCGGACAGGGCTTATGAGGAATCAGGGTGAAGGAACAGGCTTAACTTACAAGGTGTGTGGCCAGGGTGCTCTCTGGAACCCACTGGGGTGGACATTCCTTTTTTTTTTTTTTTTCTCTTTTTTTCTTTTTAAGGTTTTTAAAATTTATTTGAGAGAGAGTGAGTGAGACAGCACAAGCCAGGGTGGGGGGGAAGCAGAGGGAGCAGCAGACTCCCCTCTGAGTAGGGAGTCCAACGTGGGGCTCCATGCTGGGATCATGACCTGAGCCAAAGGCAGATACTTAACTGACTGAGCCACCCAGCGGCCCCTGGGGTGGACATTCTGAGAAAAGGAACCTCTCCCCTCCAACTCTGTCTCACCTCCCTTCCTTATAGGACAAGAGCAAGAACGACCTCATCCATGGGAGAACAAGCTGTCTATATGTACACTGGATGCTCGCAGGTGGCCGAGGTACTCTGAGAAATCCAGCTGCCCAGCACCAGGGGAATTTGAGGGTCCGCTGGAAACTGGCTTCTGAAAGCAGAGGCCAGTCAGCCTTTGGGACCCTGGGCTGACATATATCTTCTCCCTGGAGAAAGGAGAAAGGCCTTCAGTCCCAGCCAGGCCCTTGTCCAGGCAACCCAGAGTAAGTCTCCAAAGCTATTTTTGGGACAGTTCTGGTTTAGGGCAAGGGAAGGGGGCAGGAGAGTGCATATGGGGTACAGAGAAACCATCAAGTTTCAGTGAACTGGCCTGCAAGCAAATACACTGAACTCCAAACTGTATTAAATATGATCTTGATTCCTTTGATAATTCGGAGAACACATGAGTCTTATAAAGCTTCAGGGTCCCCAGGAACACCGCTGGCTGCACAGTAAACACCCAGCTATGCCCACTTGTGCATGGTCTAAAGGATACAGGTGACATGGGCTGCATGCATGTCCTCAACGCGGCCTGGGCCAGCCTCCAGGTTTTGTGTCTAACTTCTAATAAATTAAAACTAGTAACAGGTGACAAGCCAAAAACACATTTTGAAGGGATGTCTGTGGGATGTGACTCTCCTAGCTATTTCATTACATTCCACGAATCTAATTTTAGCTTAGAGAATACCCCTGGGGACTGCAGGCCTGATTTGCAGACCTGGGTTTAAAATCAACCACGCTGCAGTTTTGCTTTGATAATGGAAGTCGAGCTGGCGTGCCTGGGACCTCAGGGGACGAGCCTTTTGAGTCCACCACTTTCTTGGTAAGAGCAAACAACAGAAAGAAACCCACGAACTTCTGGAACTCTCCATCGCTCACAGGACTGCCACTAACTTTGGAGAATGGTCGTCAAAACTCTCCTCCATCTGACGTGTTTATCCGAAAGCCTCAATATAGCCTCTGTCCCATGCAGGCCACATGCTCTGGAGACACCTCTGACCATTCGCACTGCCTGGATCTACCTCTTGGCCAGGACCCCTGCTGCTCTTCGAGCTACAGACCTCTGTAGCCAGCACCCTGACACTGATGAACCCCCTCCCCTCCTCCTCTGCTCCTCACTTTAGTTTAGGAGGAGGAAGAAGTTTCTTCTTGTGGCTCTGCCAGGCTCTATTTAATCCGCTGTGCAAAGCTACCTTTCTAAAACACAAAGCAAGCCACTTCACCCTCCTGCTGCAACCTCGCCAGTGCCCGCAAAGCTCAGACTCCTTAGCAGCACAGCGGAGGGGCCCTCTGGAGCAACTGCGGCTCATCCCACTCCCCATTCCCTTCACCTGATCACCTTCTTCAGGTTCCCTTGCCCATGCCCTAGCGCCAGGCAGGAGATAAGCAGCCTTGTTTGTCTTACCGTAAGCCCACAATCAGCCTTTAACGAATGTTTAATGATCAATAAATGAAGAAATAAGGAATGAATGATACAAAATGCAGTGAGATAGAACCAGGACCATAATGGGGGAGGAAAAAACAAGAAGAGGTTGCAGACCAGGATGATAGCTCACAACTCGGACAGCTTCCCCGGTGAAAGGTGAACACCCCTCCCTCACCCCCACCACGCAGGGAGGGCAAGGAGAGACTGGAGGAGGAGGCAGGACACTGCAGAGTGGTAGGTGGCAGGCTGAATAAGCAAGGGAACTTACACACGAGGCATGTCTCGGGCAAGATCTCCACCCCTGCCGGCCAGAATCTTAAAAGTTTATACAGAGGCGATAAGCAACAACACTTGACTCTCAAGACAGCGTCCTTGAAACGGCTCCCATTGTAGGAACACTGGCGCACAAAACTGACATTCCAAGAACAGGGGAGAGGGTGAGGAGCCTTTAATTGCCCAGGTCCCTCTTGTGGGTCAACTGGCAGTCACGACCTCTCAATGATCTTCTCCAACACAGCACCAGAGCAGTGGCTAGTCTGCAGATTTGGGGGTGACTGCTAGCCCAGTGGGAATGGGTTGGAAGTTAATGTTTTGCAGTCATCCTTGCTGATGATGTGCGCGCGTGTGCGTGGAATAAATGAATAGTACTTTTCAGGACATACTCCTGTCGTGTGACCCCAGTTCTCTTTAACCATTCTGAAGCCTTAAAAACCTCTTTTGTGCAATATCAGGCAGTGATCCCTAAACTGGGTGCCCCAACTGGTCTATGGATGGCCACCATCTTGGCGAGAGGTTGTTCAGCTCTGATAAACACAAATGGAGACTATTCTAGTTTGGACATTCCAATTCTTATAAGCACAACAGTCAACCGAAAGCAGAAATAACCAATTCCTTCTATGAGCCGGGCCTTGGAAACCGAGTCTGATCTTCTTTTCCATTTCCTGCGTGTTGCTATTGTGGTGTGATGTTCCTGTTTATCTGGGCTTAGAGTGAACTATCTGGTTCTCTTGGCTCAGTGACAAGGAAATGAGGGAAAATTAGGAATAAGCAGGATATGGTGAGAACAGGAAGGTAAAATTGCTTCAATAAAATTATCAGCACAAAAACATCTATGTGCGGGATTAATAAACAATACAACATGTGTGCATGGCTCCTTTCATGTGGGAGTCACGGGCCTACTGGAGGAATCTAATAGAAAACCTATTAAAGGAAAATAAAAGCACTATTGGGGCATGTCCATCTCATTCTAAGGCTTACCTTGATGTTGTTTATGTGGCCTTCTGGAGTGAGATTTAATTATCCATCATTTTTCTCTCCTATTACAAGTTTACTAGCTACTTTTGGAGGAGAAAGGTGAGTGGACTCACATAGCTATGGGTAGGGATAAAAGAGATAATCTCTCATAAACAGACATAAAAAGTGTTGCGAACCACATGTAGCAACTGAAATTTAGCTTTTATGGGTCTTCTTGTCCACACTTTTTACTACTTCTACAGACCCTGATGACAATAATTAGAATCCAGGGGGAGAGAGGAACATGAAGAATCTTGAGAACATATTTCTAGAAGCACACGCACACTGGTTTGGACAATGGGATGACCTGGTTCCTCATCTCCTCTGCCCTGCATTCTCCCCTCCAGCTGCAGAGTCTAGTGAAAATGGTGGAATATCGTACCCCTGGGGGCTGTGTCCAATCCTAAACAAAGGCCAGATGCCACAGTAAAGTCCCTTTTACCTTTCAGAAGCTTCTGCAGTAGCGGTAAGGGAGGGAACCAACACCTGGGAAAACAGAGTTTTTATTTTGGGGAAAAAATACCTGAATTGTTTCCATGTGCGTTTTCATTGCCTCCCTCCTCACTTTCTATCTGGTGGTCAGATTCTCCTCGGTGGCACGTGGGACACGTCAGAGACCCTGCACTGGCTTCAGGAAAACCCCCACGCTTTCTACCGCTAGTGGATCATTCAGAGCCTTGGCGGTCTGCTGCCAATACACACAAGGAACTGCGCACGCCGGTGTGTTACTCCACACCTTCTCTCATGTTGATCTCCCAACAGAAATCATTGTCCCTCCTCCAACCACCACTTTACTTCCCTCCTCCTCACAATTCAGGCCAGATGCCATTATTACAAAAAGCCTCCTGAAACACGACTCTTCCACTCTTTCCTTAATTTGGGTGATTTAAGTTAAGACTCTTAGCCCAGAGCAATTATTTCCATGACAGCGGTTATCACGTCGTAATTAGCCCCTCCTCCGCCTGTGAGCTTCCCGTGGGTGGAAGCCACGTTCACTGAGCTTAGCAGAGCATTTGGGCACGTAGTAGGTGTTCCAGAAAGCCTCGAGGGAACTCTAGGACTATATCCTCTTGAGATACACATGCAGCCAAGGGCACACGTCTGCCATGTACACATCACTGAATCTTCACATATGTATACAGAGGTATAAACATATAATGACCACCCAGGTGAGCAGTACGGAGCATTCCCCACGGGTTCCCTTGAAACAACAGGCTTTAATTGCTCTGGGAATGAGCCCCATCCATCTTGTGAAAGCGGGCTGGTTGCCAGTATGATATCCAAGAGGATATCAGAAGCCCTCCTTCCTTGCAGATAGAACGCTGGGGTGGGGGCGCGGCACTTTATTCCAGGAAAAGTTAAGAACAGGGGGATTAAAGACTAGAACGGTTTTTTAAAATGCAAATAGTGAAAAGTGAGCATAGCAATTACCCTTCTTCCCTCCCCCCTTACGCTCACCCAGAAATACCAGGGCCCGTGAGACCCGGTGTGGGCGGTCTCAGGATTCCCTGTCACCCCCTCACGGACGTCTTACCCATGTCCTGATGGCTGTCGTGACACGGAGACCAGAGTGACTCAGAAGTAACCGTGGTCAAGGCTTGCCAGACCTTATCTGACACGCGCAAAGCGTCGGGTCTGCGCAGAGATCTGACGCCTCAGCGCCCGCTCACCTGCACCTCCCCCAGACCAGCGAGCGTTCTGGAGCCAGCTGACTCTGCCCGCAGGTCGGCGAGGGGAAGCGCCCTCCCCCATCGCTGCGGCCTGACGCTCCTTCATGGACCCAAACGTGTTGTGTTTTGTTTTGTTTTTCCTTCGTTTCTCACTCCAGCATTTCTAGCATCACGCTACTCCCAGAGGACGAAAGACCTCCGCTGTGGTGGGACAGGCGGCCCCCGCCCGGGCGCGGGGCTGAAATCCGCTGCCAGCGGGAGGGGCGTCCCGTAACGCCCTCCGGGGCTGGCGGATGGGTGAGCGGGGACCCCGGCCCCAGAAAGTGAAGACGTGCGGTTGATCTGGCCGGGTCCCGGGCCAGGCTATCGAGGGGGCGCGCGCTTCCCGGGACACCGCCCAGCCCCTCGGCGCCCAGCGCCCCGCCCCTGCGCGAACTTGGCCGCACCCACTTCCCCCGGGAGGCGCCCCCGCCGCCGCCGCTGCCGCCGCCGGGGCTGACGTCACAAGGCACCCAGCAGCCAGCGCCCCGCGGTGCGCGCCCCGCGCGGGGACCCGCCGCCCTCTCGGCGCCGACACCCAGGCGCGCCGCGCGCGTGCCCGTCCCCGCTTGCAAGCGCCGCTGAAGATGGCGAGCCCGGCGCCTCCGGAGCACGCCGCCGAGGGATGCCCGGCTCCGGCGGTCGGGGAGTCGGCGCTGCAGTCGCCGCCGCCGCCCCGGGCTCCCCCCGAGGAGCAGGGGGAGGAAGCGCAGGAGGAAGGGGCGGTGGCGGCCGGCGGGGGGCGGCAGGTGGAGGAGGCCGCCGGCGGGGTGGCCGCCGCCGTGACCTGGCTTCTGGGGGAGCCCGTGCTGTGGCTGGGCTGCCGCGCGGAAGAGCTCCTGAGCTGGAAGAGGCCGCTGCGCAGCCTGCTCGGCTTCGTCGCGGCCAACCTACTATTCTGGTGAGAGCTCGGGGTGGGTGGGGACGCCCAGGAGGGCAGGTGACCTTGGGGCGCCCAGGAGCGGGCGGAGGGCGCGCCCCGGGCCCGTTGTGGGGGGTGCACCCTGAACACCTCGGAGGAAGTGTCAGCCCTGCCCCACTTTCTGAGCCACCTTTCCCGAACAGGTAGACACACACTTCAACTTTCCTCCAGAAGCACTTCCCAGTAAATAGTTGCCATCCTCCGTGTGTACCAGCCTGGCATGGGGGGGGGG
>NW_024423897.1:50286747-50287366 GCF_017311325.1 Ursus maritimus
GGGGGGGGGGTGGTCGGCTGACCCGCTTGCACCTGTACTTACAGGTGTGCCCAGCGTGCTTGGAAACTTTGGCTTTTGCTTTCGAAAACTCACAGGTCTTGACCTGCTTGCCCAAATCATGCCAGTGCAAACGTGCTTGTACTTGCACCCCGAGCAGGCGTCAGCACCAGCTTAGGCACATGCTTAAGACTGCACCGCCTTCATCAGCCACCTGAGATGGGCACTGAGTGATTTGTTTTTCCATTCCCTGGAGGGTTGGGTTTACGGTCTTTACTCCCTGATGAGAAAACAGGAGGCAAACAGGTGGATTATATACATCGCTCCGCTGCCCCCGCCCCCCGCCCCCAGGTGTGTGCACAGTGTGGGAAACAGTCATACGTTAAGGTGAAGTACAAGATAGACTCTACAGGAGAACTGTTCTCTGAAAAGCCCCTGATCAACAGGTTTGTCTCTCCAAAAAGTGCCCTTCACCAGTAAGGGCAGGGAAAGTGGCTCCTACACTGAAGGACGTGCCCTGTCATCTGTTACGAGTCTGACGGAGGGTGGAGAAAATCCTTCTTTGTTTGCAGCTGTGTCCTCATAATAAGCATGCTCGGCACAGTGCAGAATAAGCAGGGGT